>NW_028301615.1:5606060-5757575 GCF_987345545.1 Pholcus phalangioides | reverse complement strand
AAAATAGGGAAACTGCGACGAAAGTAGGAAAATAGGAGGACATTTCTAAAAAATAGGAAAAGTAGGAAAAATAGGAGCGCTGCGAGGTCTGCATTTAACTCATACGAAAGCTAACGAAAGGAAATTTGATGAAGTAATTAAAACTGTTTTTTTAATTGATGAGTATATATGTTGTATAGGAGATATTATATGTGTTAGCATTGATTTCTAAATTTTTTCATCATTTTATATCATTACTTAAATTAGATCAAGGTTTTATCTTTTGTTAAATAAAAGAAAATTTAGTTTTCATTATGTGTCATTTGTTATTTTACTTCATGTTAAGAAAAAGAACTGCTTATCTTGAACCACGAGATCAATGTTAGTGTCCAAATCATTGTTTTTGACAAGAATTGCAGATGCTCAATGTTTTTTTTTACGGATGGCTGAAGAAAAATTAACAATAGTTTTCCAGGCATTTATTGAATATTTAATTACAGAAAAAAATTTTATTCAAAAAAAAAATTTTCAGTGAAATTTAAAAACTTCGATTTGAAATCAGTCATTTGCTTAAATATTGTGTACCATTAATATGAAAAGAGAAACAAAAGTTGGAATCAAAACATATATGTAAAAAAGCATCAGCTCTAACTTTTTTTTTTGTTTCAGATCTTTTTTTAATTTTTGAGGAATTTGAAGATGAATCATTCACGTATGATAAAAAAAATAAGGGTAGGGTATCAAAATAAAGACTGAAAAAATTAAAACAAGAACAGTTGGAGAAGTTGCTAGTAAAATTGAAAGCAGCACTCGCATAAATAGAAGTGCTAACAAAGGACAAAAAAAAATTGGACCAAATTTCATAATGAAACAAATTTGTTTTTATTTTGAAAATTACATTAATAAAACAATTCTAATCAGTTGTGATAATCTGCTCACAAATATATCAAATACGAATCCGAATTGACAAGAAAAGGAAGCTATGTTCCCTAAACACCTGAATGAAGAAAAAAGGGGAAAAAACTTACAGGGGCCCCTACTGACGAACCACCTAATATAGAGACATCACAGATATACGTTGACTGGCCTTGTATCTCTAGGACAGTTTCCCAAAGTGGGCAATATCGTTTCTGGTGGACGATGGAATGGTCTAGGGGGGGCAATGGAAAGTATGAGCATAACACAGAATCCTATAGTTTCACTTGAGTCTGGGGCAATGAGAGAAAAAAATTTCTGGAGGGGGCAATGGAACAAAAAGTTTGGGAAATTATGCTCTAGGAGTAATGCTTCAGGCAGCAACAATGGGCAGCACTCTGGAAGGATGCAATTTTGGTTGGATGCCAGGGTGATTGCGAGATAAGACTACTATTGTCACAGAACAAGATTGTCAAAGAAGAAGTAGATTGAGATTGTAAAAAAAGAAAATTTTGAGCAGATGATTTCTACTATTTAGAGAAATTTTTTGTCAAAGTTTTTTTTCTGAGCCAAGTGTGAGAAACAAATCCACCCAAATTTTTGGGATGGGGGCCAAGACGGCTCTTCAAAAATATTGGAGAGCTCAGGCCCATGGGCGGGATACAAGTTTACGCCTACGATGCTCTATCAATGCAACATTAACGTAAATCAGAGATTGTCAGCCTTTTTTGAACTGCAGCACATTTTTAGCTTCTTTTTCTATAGCAGCGCCTCGTAGGTATTTTTATTTATCAAATTTACTGATTCATTTTATGGTTCTGGAGCACAGGCTAAGAATTCTTAACCTATACCAAACCTCAGCCTCCTGTACCAAACATAATTCTAATGTTTTGCATGTTCAAAACCAGTTCAGTATTTTTTGGTATATTTCTTGATCAAAATGATACTTATAAACTGTACAAGCATGACTACCCTGAAAAATCGCTACACCAAATAGCTGGAGCACCAATCTTTCAGTAAAAGACATGAAAGAAAAATTTGTTATCAGTCCTAAACTGAGTTTTTGGTCTAATCAACCCATTTATACGTAGAATGACTGGTGTAATAAGAAGATAGAAATAAATGGAAAGTGAAACAAAACCTAAAAAAAAAAAAAAAAAACCCCAGAAAACACAATACAAAAGAAAAACAAATTTACCAATTCAGGAAGAGGACACAAATCTCCATAATTCATATATACACCTTCAACTATGAGAAATCTTCTAGTAACACTTGCTTTTTTTGGATTCTGGAAAAAAAAAAAAGAACAATCAAGTTTACAAAAAAAAAAAGAAAAACCCCTGAAAGCATTAAGTGATAAATCCTGTAAATGACAAGAACAATAAGTGGCAACTGTATATGAAGACTGGTGCAAAAGCCAAATAACA
The DNA here is from genome assembly GCF_987345545.1 of Pholcus phalangioides. Taxonomy (NCBI): domain Eukaryota; kingdom Metazoa; phylum Arthropoda; class Arachnida; order Araneae; family Pholcidae; genus Pholcus; species Pholcus phalangioides. The sequence goes on along the minus strand of NW_028301615.1, from coordinate 5,755,254 downwards.
TCAAAGTTTTCAAATTTTTTAAAAAAGTTAGGAAAAGTTTTTAAGGAGTATTCATGTAAAGATCTTGTCATTCGCAAGCATCATATTGATCATGTATATAGATGTTACTGCCAAAGCCTGAAATTGGCCAGCCAGTATGCGAAGTGACTGAAGATCCCTGGCCAAAATCTGATAACTGAAGACATGATTTGGGACTATCACCAAGTTTACTTTTTTTTTTCTCATGAAAATTATGTCTATGTTAGCTATGGCAACCCACCAAAACCCAGTCATGTGATGCAGTAATTTTTTTTCTCAAAATTTACCAGAAAAACATGTCTATATTACTATTTTCATAGTTTTTCTTCGAGAAGTTTCTCTCATCAAGTGGTATCTATGTATAAAAAAGAACTAAACTGATAAGGACTACCATGTAGAACGTTGTGTTACACTGTAAAGGAATTAGCAAAGTTAAATAATAGTATCGTTCGAGGAATAATGGTATGAAAGGATGGACTTTGAAATTATGTATTTCAAAGCCATACCAGCCAGGTGTATCCAGGTGTTAGAAGTTAGAGTCCCAAAGAATATGGATCATGAAAGAAACCTATAAATTTGGCGCGTAGCACGTAAGGAATACAGAATCGAAGAAGTAGTATAAAAAGTAGCGATAAACAGATCTATAAATATGGGGACTGAAATGAATCGTATAAAGGGTGCAGGACACTATGAAAGAAATCGGTATAAGTTGTATAAGAAGAATATGGTAATAAAATTCAGCGGCCGCGCTCATATTTCAATGATATTTGCAGCTGGTCAGAATTTTGTATACATGTAAAAGCGTGAGAAAGTCCAGGGTTAGAGCAGATGGTATTAGGTGAAAGGAGATTTGCGGATTCCGGGAATAGTTCCCACAGGAACGTCAACCGAACCAAAGGGATAGCAGTAGCCAATGAAACGCATGTCCATAGGAAAATGTTATCCAATAATGTAAAGTGAAGAGAAATTCGGTAAAGAAGATCGGAATTAGCGAATGAGATGAAGTTTATGGATTATAGGTAGGAGTAGGCGGATAGCCAAAGAAAAATATATATATGAAGTTTGAGAGAGTCAGAAAAGGGAGATATACAGAGACTGAGTGAGTGAGATAGAGAGAGGTTGTGGAAGTCCACAAGATAAGCGTGAGATGGGCACCACCGAAAAAGTGAAGTTGATCTTCACCGGATTTGGGGTAAGTCACACTTCCGACTTTACGAACCATTTATCGCTCTCCATGTAAATTGAAATTATGTAATGCACTATCCTAGCTTCTATTTGTAAATCGATATTTAATGCCCTTATTTATAGTAGCCTAATAATTAAAGATTAATTAACTGTTTTATCTTTGTTTCCTTGGACTTGTCATTTACACGGGCCTGTGGTTATTGACTTAGATTCACAGCGCAATGAATATCTATGGAGCACAAAATTCGTAAGATTATGAATAAAATTCGATCACGGCATTTTGGGATGTTTACATTAGTGGGATGATTAGAATCAATGTTGCAGTAGGGTCACACCCGTTACAATATAAACATGAGCCCGTTAACAGTTGTGAAGGAAGAGTAAAATATATTGTTGAAGTTTTAAATTTTTATTTTTGTTGAACAAAAATTTGGTGTTATTAAAATTAGTTAAAAATTTGGTGGTGATGATTCTGAAACTGGGGAAGAGGAAAAATTATGAATGACGTGACAATGCTAAATGAATTTGGCCAGATCTCAATAGGGTAGCACATTAAAAACGAAATGTTTATTTAAAAAATTAATTCAATAGAAACTTAAAGAAATAGAACATATAATATGTATATTGAAACATATGCTCACAAATATAACATTTTTTAATCTTCATACTTCAAAATTAATTTCCATACTAAATGATGAGAATTAAAAAGCGTGTATGAACATAAAAAAATAAGCTAGATATATGCTCTGCTGATTTTGTTAATATGCCAAAAAAAAAAAAAAAAAAAATGTGCACGAAGTGATAAAATGTTTTTTTTCAAAGTACTTCAAAATGTATTAAATAAGGTATCTTGCAAGACCCAAAATTTGGGGTTTTGTCTCATTATCCATTGCAGTAAGTTCATTGATGACGTAGTTTGATCCACTATTGTCCTGGAGCATGCATATACGAAGGGGGGCATGTCTCATTGTTCATTATCGTGTGGCCACTTGCATGGGGATATCGTCTACACAGTCTAATTGTCTTGGAGAATACACACTTGTTCAGTCTGTTGTCTTTTGCTGATCTTGTAATTGGTAACTTAATGAATTGCCAGGGTTCATACTCATTTTCATAAAAAAATTCCCCTAACTTTTCCAGGTTTTCCAGTCAAATTTTCAAATTAAAAAATTGGTATAAATTAATGAAAATGTACAAAAAATTATTTATATTAATTATAAAATTAATAATTTCAATTACAATATCGTAATGATATCATAATCATAGATTTTTTTTACACGTATTTATGCTTTTGAAATACGCCGGATAGAGAAGAAAAATGGAACACAATTAAGAAATGAAAGATTTCCCTTTTCTGCAATTTTAATGCCCACAAGATTTAAGCCTTTACAGTTGTTTCCTTTGTGACATAATTAGTGAAAGATGTAGTTGGTTTCAGTGCATCAAAATTCTTTACAGTTGGCTTGCCCTCGCGTAAGTGCTAGAACCGAGAAGTTTAGCAATCGGGGATCGTTCACTGAACTCCTCTGATTTCACATGCTTGGCATGGTTATGGATAACTTATCTGCCTACATAGAGAGTTTTGCCGCAAAGCTGACACCACAATTTATACGGGTCATTTTTGACTCCTTTGATCCAATCAGCCTACTGATGATTCAGGTTTTTATCCGCCTACACAAGTTTTCTTAGAACTCATTGTTTTCGAATAAAAATACCCACATGGAAATCAAAATATACAAGTGCGTCATCCGCCGTTCCTAACTGAAGTCAACTTACAAAATAATCGCAACTGAGCTTTGTACCCATGGCTTTCTACAATGGGCAGTTATGATGTTTCTGGAAACACTAAATACGGTATAATAACGTTGTAGCAATATGCTTTTCCAAGCAGACTTATGAAATCCTCGTTCCTCCTCGGCAGTATCTATAGTTTTTTTGCAATATTTTACAGATTATCAATATTTACGATGTTATCGGAATTCCATGTTTTTTTATCCCAACGTAAATTTTTTTTCTCTACATTATTATTTTTCGATCTATCTTTTTTTTTCTGGTCAGACGACAATTGTGGCAATTTTCCAGGTTGTTGTCTGAAATTTCCAGGTTTTAAAACAAAAATGGACCATTTTCCCTGATTTCCCTGACTTTTCCAGGTTTTCCCTAACCCGTACGAACCCTGATTGCTGATTTTCTGTATTTTTTAAATTACTAGCAACTAGTATATAAAAACATATGGCTCACACACAGAGGTCCCCCAAGAGTGAGAACCTCTCTTCGATGAGCTCGCATAACAAAGTATTTTATCTAGATGCCAAGCCAAGGGCAACGCTTCATACCTCAGATTTTAAACAGGGTTCTCTCGCTAAGCTACGCACAAGGTCAGTCTTATTTAGTTTGCACCAGTTCCCACAATCATTTGTGGTGCAGTCTGGCTCCAGTTTTTCGCCTGCTGTTGGCTGGTTGACAGGCACCGCTGCTACATCTGTGGTTCCTATTCTTCATTAGCTCAGGTCTTTGTTGGCAAAACCACCACAAACACTTGGGAAAAGATATATCGGTTGATCCTAGCGAATGTGTAAAGTTTGATCTCACTTTGAAGGGGGATGAGCAAAAATTGAAAAATAATTTCATGCCAAATGGCATGATATAAACACCACCACCTAGTGTTATGCAAGGGGAACTAATGGAAGTTTCACCCCAGACATTAAGATGATAATGTCTCCATCGTCTGCTTCCATATAAATTCTTGACCAATCTATATGTGTATATAATCAGTCTAAAGTCTTATGTAATAATAATTGCTATTCCAAAAAATACCAATACATCCACTAGGCACACCAAAGTGTAAAAGAAACACAAGTGACCATGGGGCCCATCTTAAAAGTTAAATAGAGTATTTACTCAAAGACTGCAAAAGGTACGAGCAAGATATCCCAAAGATGTATTTGTATATAAATGGTGTTGTCACATCAAACGCCACAACAAGCAAAATGCCCAACAAGGTGGCTGAGCAAAAGATGCCCATAGCAAATATGGATGTCATATATTTCAAAAATACAGCAACCCAATTAAAAACTAAAATTATGAACAATATATACACATGATAAAACAGTGGCGTCAGAGCCTGGGGTGCTGTGGTTGCTCGAGCACAGACAATCTCGTGTAGAATAGGGCAGAGCACCCACAGAATTGATTCAGAAATAAAAATCTCATACATAGATTTTTCATTTTTTTCGCCAATACCGAATGTGGAAAAAAATTGAAAAGGAAAAAGAATTGCCTATTATTTTTCCCTCATAATGCGTCTTCAATTTTGCTGGAGCCTGTGGTTTCAAAACAACTGATATAACCTTAACACTGATAAAGGAAGATAAAGAGGGCCCACCCTTCTTTCTCACAATTTTTGCTTGTGTCAAAGATTTCCGGTTTTTGCCTAAGGAATGGAGGGTATCCAGACACCATATGTTTTAGCAGTGGTATCGGAACTCAGGGGTGCTATGGCTGCTTAAGCACCCACAGTTTAGAACGAAAACCATTTTTACTGATTTCTTTCGTAAAAAAACTAACAAAAAAAAAATTTTTTTTAACCCTATACTAATCTTATTCTGTTGGTTTGTTTTATCTATACACGTATCCAGTAGTTAATTTCATGGTCAAGCACCTACGAAGGGTATTTTCATAGAGAAAAAAAGAGCACACATCCTTTTTTTTTTCTAGATTGTATCTCAGCAGGTGTCCCTCCTTTGCCTCAAGGGTAAAAGCGTGTTTCATTACAATAAATGAAATTCTCCATTGGCGGGTAGATCCAGACACATGTGAACCAAATGAATGCCCGAAGAGAATGCTGTTTTGTTTAGAAAAATTTGTCTCCTTGTTTGTGACTGATACCGGCGGATATATGGGGTAATTCGCTTATGTGATCTTGACAGAGTGGCTTGGCCATTTGTGCCGTTCATTTACTTTAAACATTTAAAGATAAGACTTCCTGTTTGGACCATCTTTTTGAAGCAACTAGGTAAGCAATAATTCCATTTATACAGTATCAAGTGGTTCTCGAAGGTTTGTCAACCCTCTTCTTCCTAGCCATTGTTTCTCTGCGCTAGAACAGTTCAGAGAAAGAAAATAAAAAATTATAGCATGGAACTGACACGCATCAATGTTGCAAACTTGCAGTGACACCCCTAGGAACCTTGAGGCACACTTTGAAAACCACTGCTATTTAAAATTCTTTATGTAAAAAAACTATATTGATAGATAGCAAAAGGTTTCATGCTGGGCAGGGGCGGCTTTGGTGATAAATAAAAAAAGAAGAGAAGAATTCTAGCAGAAAAACTCGGAAAAAATATTTTGTCAGTCAGAGACACCAACATGAAGAAAACATTAAGGGGAGTGGAAGTTGCCAATCGCCCGGTCCCGAGCCCATACACTGGGGAAGTGGCAAACGTTGCATTGCATGTTATATTCATTAATTATTGTCAGCCCCCCCCCCCTCACAAAATTTATTTGGGGGAAGGAGCTGAAATGGTCTCAGCCACTAGGTTCCAGCACCTATGTATCAATAAAATTCAAACTGTAAATGATTCGTAAGAGAGAAATAATTTTTGTAAGCATTTTATCTAGCTCAAAAATACAGCGGCTGGTTCTCAGGGTCATTTTACAACTTATACGGCAGATAAGAGCCAAAACTACGTCTCACACTTTTGACAGTTTAGTCAGGAGCCGTCCTTGATACTGGGACCCCACACCTTGGTATCAAGCCGCTCCAGGTTTGCTTCTTTCACTGAATCCCAGACCCAGACTTTTCGTGCCTATCCCCCCCCCCCATGTAAATACTGTGTTTAGTGCAAAATAGAAACTAAACTTCCTATTTTGTGGAACAAGCACTGCGTCAGTATAGTAGTTAGTCTTTTCGCTTACATTAAGCAAGAAAAATATTTGTTAAAACGTCCTTACTAGATGCTCAGAACTTCCCAGCATGGCCCACACAGTCAAAGGGCTTATATCCGTGAAGAGACAGAGCCCGGGACATGTCTGGTCTGACAGATGCTCAGAACTGAATCGTAATAGCATGCTATTTAGTTGATTACTTGAATTTACTTGGGGAGTGAAGAGAATCATGGCTCCCCCGAATTTGGGGCTGACAGGGCTGCAGCCAAAGCCTCCTAGAGAGTAGTAACTAGGAGGCTTTGCATCAGCCCAGGAGCCCAGTTTTTCACCTTACAACAAATTCCCTTTGCAGGAGCTAATGAAAAGTCTGGTCAGGGAGTCTTGCTGCAGCATGTAGCATGTGGGAGGCCATGGCGGGGGGGGGGGGGATACAGGGAATATCTTACGGAAAATCTTGCGCTACTAACATTACAAAAATTAGCATTTCAAGATGAAGGAATTTAATTAAAATATTATAGATATTTTTCTTCGAATTTTTTAAATCATCTATTTCTGACCACCCGAGGAAGAGCAAGGGCAGTCTTTGTCCCTTCTCTGCATGCGCTTCTGGAGCCATGGTTTCATTTGAAGCGATATTTTTTACTTTCGAAATTAAACAGTGCCGAGTAGAGCAGTGATTCCTGAAGAGGTGTGCCGTGAAATAGGTCAGAGCAGGGTGCCTCTATACAGTATTTCCAAGGTAGAATTCAGTGGCAGCTCTAATTTTTTTCCCATACAATAAATGTATTTGAAAGATGTCCTTAAAAATTCTGGCCTAAAAACCCACTTGGGGGTACATGAACAGCAATTACTTGAAAAGAGGATGCACTTTCAGCATCCCATATCCTGAAGCCGGGTCCCCAGGCTGAGATTTTTCAAAGAGCCCAAGCCAGGGCCGTCATTTGAGGGGGGGGGGGGGAACCACCCCCGCTTTTGAAAATATACTAAAAATGGCATATATATATATATACCTACATTGAGTACATGTGCTTTGCTCTCCTCCCCCGCACCCCCCGGAAAAAAAAGTTGAAATGACGGCCCAAGCCCAAGTTTTTACACGAGAAGCTCTAAAACAAATTTTTAGTATAAAAAAATGCAAAAATAAGAACTCTCACAGCTGGAGCCCTGTTAGCCCCCTCTTCTTCTCATGGAGAGGCTACAATTTTTAGATACTCACTCTAAAACAGAAGTGTTCAACCCTTTTCTAGTCGCGAGAACTGCCTGTACCCATCATTAAAAAAAAAAAAAAAAAACACCCTTACGGCAAGTTTGACGTTCCCATGCTTTAAATCGGGATGATTTCAGTCCTTCAACGCGATTTGTACAAAGAGGGTTTGGGCCGTTGATCAAGTGATCGAATGAAAATCGGACATGAGCATCGAGCACTCTGGATGCTTCAAAGAGCACAGCGGTGCTTGTGAGTAACGGGTAAAAAATGCTTGCTCTAAAAGTAGCATTGTGCATGAGCTTGAATATTCTTTTGGGTTAGCATTTTGGTTCTTTGGAAGGATTTCAGGGAGGGGGTGTCAGTGAGTTTGGATGAGGAAGCAATTTACTCTTTTCTTTTATTATATACTGAATATTATCCTATACTATCCTATACTGGATATTATCCTTTATATATATATATATATATATATATATATATATATATATAGGTATCTACGACCACCACAAAGGGTCCGTGGAATACAGAAGTACCCCTTCCTCAAACCAATAGAAATCTCGTCGTTCTTCCATTCACGTTGACTTTCCATTCTGATGTTTGTGAAAAAAAAGACAGACAAAATTTGTAATCCCAATGGGAAATGTTTTGTCATGTTCTTTCATGGTCAAACATATGGTTAGCTATTTTCTCAGTGCTTCTTCCCACCCCACTATCATCTGTGCATGTTGCCTTTTATTTGGCGGAACTTGCCAGCATACCAAACAAAACCTGCTGTTGCCTTCCAGGCATAACAATCACCATTTGAACCACCCCACTCGAAAATGTCACTGACAGACAAATGTCAATGTGCTCGTTATGACTAAACAAAAAACCAAAAAGAGAAAGAAAGAAAACTTAACTAGGCTAATCTCCCAGATCTTTCATATTTTTAGAGAAAAAAATGTTTTGACTGAAACTCTATCTTTAAAACTATATTGGACTGATGATTCTCGGAGAAAACTAATTTCTGTTTTATTGGGTGCGGTAACTTCCCTAAATTACCATATAAGGATCGTTAGAGGTGTCACGAGTTCGATACCCAATTCGTCCTTGTCAGAAACATTCCTGACACAGGGGGAAACAACAGAAATGACCACATGACCACAGAAAAAGATTTCCACTGGGGAAGTCCCACACCGAGAGGTTAGTGCACCAGCCTCTCGGTGAGTATAAAAAAGGCTGCCATTCGGAATCGGCAATAAATTGTAGGTCCCGATCTAATTAGCCCTTGTGTGCAGAAAATGACAGTGGCGCGACAAATACACGAAATATAAATATACGATAACACTATACATTTTTATCTAGCTGAGAAAACATTTGCGAATTTTCGGAGTCTCTTTATTGATGCGCCAAAGGGACGCTGAATCAATATTTCGCATGGATGATAATTTTCTTTTGGCCGACTCTGCCCAAAATATACAGCAGCGGCTCTCAACTTTTTTTGTGACGCGAGCTCTTTTTAGTACATTATTTCCATGACAGAGCATCGCACACAAGCCCCTCTTTCTATTTATCAGATTCTGATTTATTTTATAACCCTGGAGCAACCGCGAGCTCCCGAAAAGTGCACATGGAACCATAAGGGCTCCGCGGAGCACTGGTTGAAAACCGCTGTTATACAGTGTTTCTACAGAAATATAAACAGTAAAAAAAATTTTTTTTTTCCAAATACATTCTCAATTTTTTATATCCTTCAGAGAAGGGGGGGGGGACCCCCCTCACACCGTACACTGGTGTGAGCACCCACAGGTTGGAAATACTTCTGACGCCCCTGTGATAAAATACTATACAATGCCCATAATGTATTTATGGTTGTCTTTTTCTAAGTAATTTACTACTTCACCAAGCATCAACTCTGATCATATCATTATATTACAACTAGGGGGGCAAAGCCCCTGACGGCTATGGCTTCCAACCCCCCCCCCCTCCAACTCCTCCAATGGAGCTAACTATTCGTCACATTTTTTTTAAAATTATAAAGCAAAATATTCCTCAGGCATTGCAAATGCCTGCGAAATAGTTATTCATTGCCAGTTTCACATCCTGATTTTGATAAGCAATGCGCTGCCATGATAAATACAACAGAATACTCGATGCAGCGCAATACATACGTGATACACCACGATAGGCAATACAGCACTATAAGTAATGCACCACCATCAGCAATACAGCAAATTAAATAGTGATTCACTATATACGGTGTATCACAACACACAAAGCACCACTATCGGCAATATAGCACAATATTCAATCCACTACTATATGCAGTGCACCACAATACAGTACAAAATGCAATGTACCACCATCGGCAATGCAGCAATAAGCAATGCACCAACATCAGCAATACTGCAAAATAAGTAGTGTACCATGATAAGGAATGCACCACAATACACAATGCATCGCAATAGGCGAAGTCCCATAATATGTAACACAATACACCGTAAGCACTGTATTACAATATGCATCACAGTACGCAATGTATCGCATTGAACAAAACACAATAATATGTAATGCACCACAATAAGCAATACAGCACACGATGCACTACAATATGGAATGCACCACTATTTGCAGTATGCCACAATAAGCAATGCACCCCAATATGCAATAAGCACTCATTAAAATAAACACCACAGCACGCAATGCACTACAATACACAATGCATAACAATCAGTAATGCACCACCATTTGCAGTGCACCACAATAAGCAATGCAGTAAAATATGCGATCCATCACAATACGCAAACACAATGTATCGCATCAAGCAAAGCAGAATAATACGCAATGCACCTCAATACGCAATAAGAACTGCATTACAATAAGCAATACAGCATGTTATGCACTACAGTACGCAATGCATAACAGTACAAATCAACAATCAGCAAAATCAGCAATGTACTGCAATCAGCGAAACATTGCAATAAGCAATTTACCACAATACGCAATACAGACTGCATCGGACTGCATTATAATAAGCAATACAGCATGTGATGCACTAAAATCAGCATTGTATTTGCAGTGCACCAAAATAAGTAATACAGCACAATAGCAATACAGCCACAATACGGAATAAGCACTGCATTATAATAAGCAATACAGCATGCAATGCACTACAATACGTGGTGCATAACAATACGCAATGCACCACAATCAGCAATGTACCATATTGCAGTGCACTACAATAATGCCTACAGCACAATAAGCAGTAGAGACTGCATTATAATAAGCAATATAGCACACGATGTATGTACAACACGCAATGTAGCACAAAATGCAATACACCACAATACGTATTGCATTATAATAAGCGATACAGTACGCAATGCACTATAACACGTAATGCATAACAATATGCAATACACACCATAATAAGCAATACAGCTCAATACGCAATAAAGCACTATACATCGTAATAAGCACCACAATACGCCATAACCACTGAAACACAATAAGCAAGCGATACACTATAATCAGCGATACGCGACTATTTGCAGTACACCACAATGAGCAATACAGCCCAATACCCATTGCACCACAATACGCAATAAGCACTGCATTGCAATGAGAAATACAGTATGCGATATACTACAATGCATAACAATCAGTAATGCAACACAATCAGCAATGCACCACAATACATATAACTATGTACAATACGCGATGCATCCCATAAGCAAAGCACCATAATAAGCAATGCATTAGACTAAGCAATACAGCACGCGATGCATTACAATACGCAATGCACCAAAAATAGCAATGTACCACTGTTTACAGTGCCCCGCAATACAGCATAAAACATAATGCACCACAATACGCGATGTATCGCAATAATGCGCACAATAATTGGATGCGCTGCAATGCACCACAATAAGCAATATGTAACGTATCGGGATCCGATCCCTCTACGTTAATGGTGATCTTGTCGTTATATGGGAAATTCCTTCTTATTTTAGACCCCAGGGACCTCTCAGTTACCGGAAATCACCAGAGGACCTGCTGGCAAACCGGTAAAAACCAGAATGTTTGCTTAGTTTCGCAGTTGGCGGGTGGGGTCTTTCGGCTGTCGAACGAGAATGGGCCAGAGGTCGGGCTACTGATGTCCCATATAAATTAATTTCCCTCATGACGACGATGTCGCTATTTTCGTGGAGGGGTCTGGTTCAAATTCTGTATAGTTTGGGCGAGGCTTAACGGTTTGTCCGGTAAAATATTTTTATTTTTATTAAAGAACCTCCCGGGGGAGTTATTACAAGTCTTGTTGTATGGAAAACATAGAGTAGTACTCACTTGTTTTCGGCGGGGGGCTGCAGACCTCCGTCAGAACATTTCATTTCCTTTTGTCTTGTTTGGTTATTGTTTACATAGTCGGGAGAGTCTGATCAGCTCTCTGGATTGTGTCATGTTGCCAGAATTCCGATGCAATATTTTATTTGCAATGTTTATTATTTATTGACGCATAAGTATGTAAATCAGATATTTTTGTTGAGGCGAAAAGGCCTTTGCGAGGACACGTAGTCCTAAAATATTTATGAAATGGGAGTATAAATTCCTCCCTCTGTCTCTCACAGAGCGCTCATCCTTTGTTTTGTTCATTCCACTGAAGCCCTCTAGTTGGACGGTTCTCCGTCTTGCTACTGTATCATTAGGCTTTAGGCTGGGAAAATAAGCTAATAGTTATTTAAAATGAAATAGTTTATAGTATCTGAATGTTATCTGGCAGGTCTGAAGAGAAATTAATGCTTTCGAATCCGTAGTCAAAATACTTCATGGCTGATGATAGATGGAAAGTAATGTAGCAGCTGCCTTGTCAAGGCTACGTGTAGTAAGTAACATCTTGGAGATCCGGCTCTCAACCAAGAGGCCCCGCTGGAGCTGATCAAAGTGGCCCGGCACTCAACCGAGAGGCCCCCCCTGGAGCTGATCAAAGTGGCCCGCCCCTCAACCGAGAGGCCACTGCTGGAATAGATCCGACTCTCAACCGAGAGGCCTCCACTGATACTTACGGGGATACGCTACGTATCAGTGACTATCAATGTCGGATGTCCGATCGGCATAGAAGATTGACTATTGATGACCATGAACCGGTGCGACAGTATCTTCCTGTCAATGTCGAATAGAGGGTTCTATGTTGAATTAATCTTCTGTTAAAATTGTCCAACTTATACATTCCAACCTAATAAATAATATTTTCATGCGAAAGTTTATTTGTAATAATTTTCCACTTGTCGTTTGCCACTACAATTACTGGATATTTCGAACCGGGCAAGCAACTCCCATAAGGGACGTTGCAAATACAGCATAATACGCAATGCTACACCATCGGCGATTCGGTGCAATAAGCAATGCACCATTTTAGGCAATGCAGCACAATAAATAGTGCAGCCTTATATTAAGGGAACCACAAAAAACAATGCACCACTATATCAGGGCACCACAAAAAACAATGCACCACTATATCAGGGCACCACAAAAAACAATGCACCACTATATCAGGGCACCACAAAAAACAATGCACCACTATATCAGGGCACCACATTAAGCAATACAGCACAATACTTAATGCACCTCCATTGGCAATACAGGACAGTGCTTATTGCACCACCATCGGCAGTACAGCACAATAAGCAATGTGTCACCACAGGCAATACAGCACAATAAGCAATGTGTCACCACAGGCAATACAGCACAATAAGCAATGTGTCACCACAGGCAATACAGCACAATAAGCAATGTGTCACCAAAGGCAATACAGCACAATAATTAGTGCACCACCATATTCAAAGCACAGCAATAAGCAATGTGCCACTATATTCAGTGCACCCCATTAAGCACAATACGCAATACACCATAATAAGCAAAACAACACAATGCATAATTTAACCCCCATCAGCAATACAGCACAATAAGCAATGCACCACAATACGCAATGAACAACATTACACCATAAGCACTGCATTAGAATAAGTAATATGGCACGTGATTCTTACAGTGCAACACAATAAGCTATGCAGCACAATACCTCATGCACCGCAATACCGCATAATAAGCGATGCATCGCACTAAACAAAACACCATAATATGCAATGAGCCACAATAGTTCATAAGCACTGCATTACAATAAGCAATACAGCACTCAGTGCACTACAACATGTAAAGCATCACAATCAGTAATGTAGTAATGTGTGTAATCAGTAATATTGTACACCACAAATAAGCAATGCAGCATAGAATGCGATGTATCGCAATAGGCAAAGCACTATAAAAAGCACTATAGTACGCAATGCACCACAATATGGATTAAACGCAGCAATTGCAATGAGCAATTGCAACAACCCAGCATAACTACCCAGGATTCTGATCTGGCGAAATCGGTGCAATCGATACACAATAAGAGACAAATGATTTCAAAAGAATTTCTAGATTTTAACTGAAGTAAATTTTTTAATACTTTCAACAATTAAGTAGGTTAACAACTAACAGAATTATCACAAAATTATTTCTTAAATTCATACCAGTCTGTTGTCTCATCAATCTAGTCCGACTAGTTTGACGATCTTTCTCGAGTCACATGAGCCATTGACCTTGACAGAAGGTCACGATCTGAGACAAAGACTCACGTAGCGGCAAGAGCTGCAAACACAATGGCCGAGGTGACGATCGGAAGCAATGATCGATGCGGAACCATACGGATGAACGATGACAGGAACCGGGACGACAACGATTGACTAGAGAGAAGGCATGATGGATCCAAAACCAGCCGGCGATGTGTAAGCACCAGTGAGACGAATTATTTCATACTTTGGATGACTCATCCAAAGGCGAACACCTTCACCTTAATTGATGTATACTGAGTTGAAAGCGAGGATGAATGCCAACTAATGTGAAGTGACTCCGGGTATTTATACCTATAAAGGAAGTGCGGAACGATCGAACTCCTGGGACAGACCATCTCAGAAAAATACACATCAGAGCACAACCAATAGGAAAATACATCTAATTTACATAAAGAAATGACAATAGATTTTTTTATAGGAACTTTCACAAAATAAAAATGGCAACAACAATTTAAAATGGTGATGCGATCAGGATCGCACATTTTTCCGGACTATGAGTAATGAAAATATCACAGACTAATTAAATCAACCGTGCACGGTTATAAAAGGTAAGAAAACACAACAAATTCTATTAAAAATTATACAATTACAACTATATAAACATGTTTCAAATTTAAGAGATAGAGGTAGGTTTGGCCAATTCCCCAAAGGTTCCCAACTATTGTTACACAATACAGCACGTGATGCACTACAATATGCAATGCACTGCTATCAGTTATGGACCATTATTTTTGCAGTGCCACAATAAGCAATGCAGCACAATGCGCAATGAGAAGCAAATATTCATCCTCGACTCAAAATGAAACCTGTCAATTTCCTCATAAAGAGATCTGTCCAATGCCTCACCCTGGGTACCCAGACCCTGTGTGTTGGGAGCACTGGTGATGTATACATACCTCTGGGTATATGCAAAAAACTTGATCCCTACAGGTCAAGCGGTTCCCGATGTCCTCAGGAGTTAAATGAAAACTTGACCCAAAATCGTAACCGACTTCCATAACACAAAAGCGTAACAGATTTCCATCACTCAAAAACGTCAGCTATTTCCGTAACATAAAATCTTCACTAATTTTGGTTGCTTAGAAACAGACCCTTTTCAAGTTTGTGATTTTATATTATAGAGTAGATTTACTGCCATTAATGAGCTGGGTTGGGAATGAAGATACCATCTATCGGTGGTTGCCTCAAGCTCAATAGGAAAATATCTATATCCTCCCCGGGTTTGAACCTGGGACCGTGACAGCACCCTTCACGGTGGTAGACGAGTATCTTACCACTATGCCACTCAAACGTGGACAAACACCATTTGTTCCTCTCCATGCCTTTCAGCCTATCAAATGCAGCTGCCACCTTTCAATGGTTTATACATTATGTTATCAGAGGATTGGATTTTTGTATACAATATTTTGATGTCTTAGTGGCCTCAGAGAGTGAAAGTCAACATGTTGACCATCTGAAACGAATTTTCCAGAGGTTTCAACAGGTAGAAAAAGATAATCAACCATTGGCATTTTACTCCAAGATGTTATCTCCATCCCAGCAAAAGTACAGTGCATGTGATAGAGAGCTATTGGCAGCGTACATGGCAATCAAATATTTCCGCCATATGGTGGAAGGCTGCTTCTTTGTGCTTTTCACTGATCACCATTTCTCTTTCCTATACACTTTCACAAAAAGAAGACAAGTGCTCTTAATGCCAACTGAGGCACTTGGACTACATTAGTCAGTTTACTATTGGCATCAGGCATCTCAAAGAGGCAGACAATGTAGTGGCTGATGCACGATCAAGAATGCACATATCATCGATTAATGCACCATCAATGTTCAACTTCAGGGAAACGGCACAACAACAAGCAGAAGATGAGAAACTCCAACAGTTGATATCTGCCATCATCTCCTCTATG
This sequence comes from Pholcus phalangioides, assembly GCF_987345545.1. Taxonomy (NCBI): domain Eukaryota; kingdom Metazoa; phylum Arthropoda; class Arachnida; order Araneae; family Pholcidae; genus Pholcus; species Pholcus phalangioides. Next base: position 5,739,400 of record NW_028301615.1, on the reverse strand, counting down.
AAATTTCAAGTCATCTCAGTCAAAGACCATCCCAGGGTTCATACTCATTCTCCTAAAAACATTTCCCTGACTTTTCCAGGTTTTCCAGTCAATTTTTCAAAAAATTCCAGGTTTTTTTAAATCAAAAAATTGATATAAATTAATAAAAATTTACAAAAAATTAATTATAAAATTTATAATTTGGTATAATTATTACAGAGGTTATTTATAATAACCTCTGATGGACATTTTTGGCACACAGTGGCAGAAGTTTTTAAGCCAACTGGGTTGCTCGTTTTTGCTCTCCTCATCAGTTAATATCAGACCAGGGTGTCCAGTTCAAATCATTGCTCTTCTCTGCTCTGGCCCCCTGGCTTGGTACTATCCATCATCGCACATCTCATCCAGCTGCTATAATCGGCAGGTGGAAATATTTCGCAGGAAATTAAAATCTGCAATCATGGCTCATGCTACAGCAAGCTGGAGTAAAATTACTTCTTCTATTATACTAGGCTGCCGTTCTACTTGGAAGGAAGATATCCAGGCTATAGCAGCAGAAATGCTAAATGGGATTCCAATTCGTCTGCCAAGAAAATTCATGATGCCTCTGAGTGACATTCCAGATGCAGCAACTTTCATCGGTAGGTCGCAACAAGCTGTGCAGAACTAGTGTCCTACTTCAAATCAGGTGCACATATGGAACAACAACATTCTCCATCAGCAAAGACCTGAGGGCATGCTCACGTCTTCTTGTGGACTGATGCTTTCTGTCAAAGACTTCAGCCTCCATACACTCTGGTCCACATCAGGTTGTCTCTCATGGTGATAAAGTTTTCAAGATTATTGTACAAGGTCAGGAAAAAAAAAATTCTTATGAAGGGAACAAACGTAACTCGAGAAAAATTTGGAAGGTTATATTAAGATTTTTTTTTAAGGTCGTATGGTGACAGTGAGTATTATTGATTGTGTCAAGCCTGCATATATCATGAAACACTGATCTGCCAACCACAGTTACCTCATCTTGAGCAGCTGACAGTCCTCCTGCCAAGGACTTACCAATGTGAAGCCTCGAAAGTGACCAGATCTGGTTGTGAAGTGAAATTGAAATTGAAATATCAAAATTTATGCAATTTGTGTAGCAATCAACTCGCTGCGCTGAATGGTGGCTACTATAGGGACTGTTATGTAAAAATGCAGAGAATATGGTCAGTATATAAAAGATTAAGAGAAAACATTTTGAGAAGTCAAAGCCGTCTGGAACATGACATTCCTTGTTGTTTGTCACATGTAGCTATATTTGTTGCTAGCTGTATTTGTATCTGTAATCATGTGTCTACAGTTTTACTGTATCTTATCTTGTTAATTAAACAAATTAAATCGATTCTATCACATCTTCTTTTACCACACACAAACTCATAAAGGGTTATATGGCTGTAAAAGATTGATGTGCAGCCTAAATGTAGCTCCAGCTATATTGTAGCGGTAAATTGATGGGTTATTCCAAGGAATAAATAATGTAAAAGTATTTATGATGCCAGAGTGACCGGAACAAATGACGAGTCACATCACAGGGCTTTGGAGAAATTTTTCAAAAAATGTCAGGCGCATGGTTCCCTCCATTCTAACAAGGAACTCATCCACCAGTTTCTGGAAAATAATTGGAGCACATGATATTCCCAATAGCATGCTGGCGTAATGTGATAACCCCTATGTGTAGAAATTACCAGATCCTTCAAGAACATTTGTTGACTCTGGCTTGAAGGAATATGTCCGATGATCGATGACACTAAACTTTACACAGCCATTCAACTCTGCAACATCCTCAAATGTTGGATATGACTTGGTTATCTTGTAAGGATTTATTGTAGATTTGAAATCTATTTCATAGATGAATTTGTCAATTTCTCTTTGTGACATGAACTACAGGAGAAGCCCATTCAACAATTTCATTGTTTACATCCTGTTCTAGTGTTGCACCAGTCTATCAATTTCTTTGCCTACAGCAACACGCAAGGCATAAGTGAAAGCACGAACTGGTCGTGCTTTCACAAATTTTGGCACTGCATTCTCACTAACCTTGTTACAGTCAACAAAGTTATTGACTGTCCCCATGTGTGACTGATCAGAAATGTCAGGATATCCCTTGAGGATTAGTGACACAGTTTCTGTCGGATCTGAAACTGCAGCGTTTACAGAATACATTGGTTCAATGTTGAATACCTGCACGATATCTTTTCCCAGTATAGGAACACTCTTTTCAGGTACCACTGTGACGTAACATGTTTTGGTTGTTGTACCAATTGTAATGATCACTATTGCTTCATCAAGTGTAGCAACAGCGTGGTCAGGATATGCCAATAGTTGTTTTGGTTTAGACCAGTGATTCCCAATGGGGGTGTTGGAATGTTCCAGGGGCAGTAGAAGCTACGGGTATAACATAGGATCCTATGAGTTAGATTGCGTTGGGGGCAATAGGAGAAAAAAAATTCTGAAGGTGGTGGTGATGGGACAAAAAAGGTTAGGAAACTATGGTTTAAACAATTTTGGTTTCCAGATTTTGTTATAAAAAACTTCCGGGATGAGTGATTTGCCTGACCCAGAGTCATACTGAAATTTGACATGACATTTGTTCACCAAGGCATGAATTTCATATCTTTTATCCTCTTGGCTGACACAAAGAATGTTATATGACATGAATGTCGCTCTTCACTTGTTAATACAAGATATACGGAAGACTGGATGTTGTGAAGATATCCATAAAAAAAAAGAAAAATTAACATCTCAAATAATAAATATCTTCACAACATCCAGTCTTCCGTATATCTTGTATTAACAAGTGAAGAGCGACATTCATATCATATATATAGCCATCTGGTGGCTCGTCGTTCATGAGCTATTGGCTGGTCGGTTCACCGTCCATTGCACGGTTCCGTTCAGCTCATATATACGCTCTAGCGAAGGGAAAATCTCTATCTCCTCTGTAGCTTAGTGGTCAGAGCACTCGTCCGGCAATCGGGGGACCCGGGTTCGACTCCCGACAGAGGCAGAGATGAGTTTTTCCTTCCATAAAAAAAAAAAAAAAAAAAAAAAATTAACATCTCAAATAATAAATATTTTCACAACATCCAATCTTCCGTATATCTTGTAAAGAATGTTATGCATGAACTCAACGTTTCCAAATTTTACTTTCTAGAAATGGTCTTTTACATAACATGCTTTGGACTGAGTATTTTTGGCTTTACATTTCTCCCCTTTTTCATGCTTTGCACTTTCAAAATGGATGCATCATTTTTGGTTGTCGATACGAGAAACTTAGTTTTCTTTCCCTCATGATCGAACATCATAGCGATTTCCTTTGGCTTGTTTACCTTCTGATTTTGCTATGTTATTGCAGACAGTTGTATAGTAGTGAGCACATGTTCTGGCTTAATTGCGGATTTGTTTTTTCCTATGCTTAATAGAGCGTATACTTGGCACTTGACTTCATTGAGTGCTGCAGCATCGCCAGAGTATTCGCAGAATAACAATTCTTGGATTCATGAATCGTTGACTCCCAGAATGAGTTGATCCCATGAATGGTCACCCAGATTAATTTTGAACTTCCAGTTCAACGCTAACGTTCACAGAGCTGATATGTACTCCTTAACTGTTTCTCCACTGTGGTGATATTGCTGCATGAACTTTGTTCGCTCCAGGTGTATGCTCACAGCAGACTTGAAGTAAGAGAGCAGAAATTCCTTGATCTCTGTACAGAGTATGTTGATATATATTAGATATTTATTTTAAAAATATCATGAGACATATGATTTTTTAATCAAAAACGATTTGGTACGTTCATCAGTAAATGAGTGTTATCAATCATAATTAGTTCATCTGTAAATAAACAGATTTCAGATATTTTCAATCAAGAATGGTTTGATATTTTCGGTTGTATATGAGTAAATATTTTTTTATGAACTTCTTTTTTTAGCCACCTCATTGGGCAATTTGCCTGTTGTGCCCTTTGTATTTTCAGTTGAGGATGGTTTGATATTTTCATTCTGATGTGGGATGATGAAATGGACTGATATTTTCAGGTCACGAATGAGTTGATAGTTTTACCAAGAATAGTTTGATATTTTCCGGCTGCTATTTTCAATCAGGGTAGGCTTGATATTTTCAGTCAAGAATGGTTTTCTATTTTTATTTTAGAATCAACTGGCATTTTCCATCGAGAATTAACTAATATTTTAAGTTATCACAAAAATGAGAACCTTTGCCTGATTTTAATGTATACAAAAATTGCCACGTTTTCAAGACAAATAAATTCAATTGGTCGACGCGTTTCGGCTCTTCAATGGAGAGCCGTCATCAGGACCTCGTGGTCAGAATTCACACGAATGAGTCGTGGAGGGGTGATGTTTACGTCTGGTTGTCCGAAGAGTTCGCCTTTGTATTTGCTGCGTCCGAGTGGTCTTTCGATGCGAACTGGGGAGCCATCTGTTGCAAAGTGTTGAAAGTTTTGTCACGACTGAGGTTAATAAAGCCTTTCCAAGCTGATGAAATGGGTGGCATGTTTCTTCCATCATTAACGAGGAAATTCTGGCATGTTCTGATGAAGTATCCCTCGAGAAAATTCAATTCAGAATTGTGTGTTGCTTTTTTAAAAACAAACGCTTTATCAAAATCAAAATAATGTGAATATTGCCAACAGTGTTGGGCAATAGCCGAATTATCCGTCCATCCCTTCTCAACATGCTTTCGGTGTTCGAGAACTCGAATATTTAGATTTCTTCTAGTTTGGCCAATATATCCATTTTCGCAATTCTTGCATGGGATGAAGTAGATACCAGATTCTTTGGAGGGTGAGATAGGATCTTTCAGATGGGAAAAGGTGAGTATATTTGTTGGCTGGAATATTGTATGGAAGTCAAATTTCTTGAATATAGAAGAGATCATGAAACGTGAAGAATCGAATGGAACAACAACGATATTAGAAAACTGTTTTGAGTCGGAAGAAGTTCATCTCAATAGATTTCTGAAAAATGACAGCAGGTTAGTAAAATATGTATTTTACAGTTTAGCTTAGAAATATTTTCAAATATTGTAAAAAAATTACAATATCGAAAAAAATTTCACATTGTATGCTAACTTCCCCCCCCCCCCAATGTTTGATCGTGCATACGCCAATTTTCATTTTGCCATCCAATTTGATTGAAGTTATGAATAAAAATTATTCATTCATTCATGCAGAAAAATTTATAATTTTAAATAATTTATTTATACAATATTGTTGGCCCTAAGACCTGAACAAGAGGATGCAACTGAAAATGACAAAGATATTGTTTGATATCGAACAAAAAACTAGTGATAGTGGGGGATTCGACAATAGAGCTTGGGAGTTTGTTTCATTCACCAATGATATGAGAAAAGAAGCTGTGACACAAGTGGAAAATCTGCTACAATTGCTACAAACTGCTACAATTTTCGACGTCTGCTACAGTTTTGACAATTTCGCTCTCGTTTGCTACATTCCGATACAAAAACACTGAAATTCTTCAATTCTGTGACATCTTGTGCCAAAAACAAAATTTTCCTTCAAGAAACTTTGAAGTTGTGTCACAATAGTAGCTGACTTTTCGATGACCTCATTTGTCCCCCCCGCAATTTTATTTCTTGGGGCTACAAATGTAATTAGCTTGAGGTCCCCTCCCCAGGATTCTGTGCTTAGACTTCCGACAATGTATGAAATGGAGTCTAACTATATGAATTGCTGCTCATCCATAGAACAATAACAAGAAAACAAAAACCCTTCATTCGCTATTTCCAGCTATTTATTTCCAAAAAAAAAAGAAGTCAACTCCTTTGATTTATGACATGTGACATGAATGTCGCTCTCCACTTGTTAATACAAGATATGCAGAAGACTGGATGTTGTGAAGATATTTACGACGCTATATATGGCATATATACGCTCTAGTGAAGGAAAATCTCTATCTCCTCTGTAGCTTAGTGGTCAGAGCACTCGTCCGGCAATCGAGGGACCCGGGTTCGACTCCCGGTAGAGGCAGAGATGAGTTTTTTCCTTCCTTAAAAAAATTAACATCTCAAATAATAAATATCTTCACAACATCCAGTCTTCTGCATATCTTGTATTAACAAGTGGAGAGCGACATTCATGTCATATATATAGCCCTCTGGTGGCTCGTCGTCCATGAGCTATTAGCTGATCGGTTTCACCGTCCATTGCACGGTTCCGTTCGGCATATATACGCTCTAGTGAAGGAAAATCTCTATCTCCTCTGTAGCTTAGTGGTCAGAGCACTCGTCCGGCAATCGAGGGACCCGGGTTCGACTCCCGGTAGAGGCAGAGATGAGTTTTTTCCTTCCTTAAAAAAATTAACATCTCAAATAATAAATATCTTCACAACATCCAGTCTTCTGCATATCCTTTGATTTATTTTCACAAAAAATTCAATCCGAGTACATCTGTTTTCACTCCCTATTTCTAATTCTCCCTATTTTTGTGATTGCTTCATGTATTTTATTTTCCAGCATCTTTAACAGGTTTTCAGTCTCTCGTTTTCCTTCAAAGGTTTCTATTATTCGTTTTCTACTATTCTTTCTCTTGATATGCCATTTTCTTTTACACCAGTCACCAGCATGTTTAGTGTTCAATAGAAAATGGTTTCCAGCTGCACATTAATTAAAATTACTTCGTCTATAGACCATGGTCGTGGTTGGTTTGAAAGGTATTTGATGTAAGATTCTAGCAAAGCTTATTTAGACAGGCAGAAATCAATCGAAATTCACAAAACGTTTCTTTAGGTATTGTACACACTCTGATAATGAAAATAATTTGGCAAAAGCTAGCTTCCCTCACATCTACAGTGACCATTTCTGTCAGGTCATCATATTCTGCATGCCAAGGCTAATTGTATTGGGATGTACAGTTTATATAGCTGATTCCAAAACAGTTCTAGAGGAGAGTGATAGTCCCTTCCAAGATCTGATTACTATGAGAAACATTGGTCTGTATCATAAAATACAAGATGATCTAACAAACCTGTGAAATAAATAATCCTGGACCTGTCCTTTTTTTTAACGGTCATCCCACGCAGGCTACATTGCTTTTGAGATAGACCGACAGCTAAGGGCTTCCACATCTGGGAATGTGGTTTGCCTAGGTCAATATTTTCTATGGACACCCGGGTCACAAATTTTACATGGGTCCCTTTATTAAAAAAATATATAATAGCCCTTGTGCAATCATGTGAAGCATAGCTGCCAACTTTTGAAAATAAAAATTAAGAAGATTTTATAGTAAAACCATTCCCTAATAAATACAAAAGGGATTTTTCCAAATAAAATAGGGATTTTCCACACATAAAAATTGAAGCATAAAAAATAAAATCTCTATGCAAAAAACAAGTGAAATTAGAGGCCAAAACTTTAATGATCTGAAAAAAAATATGCGTTCAATCAGAAACGATGTGAACAAATAATCTGTGTGAATGTCAAAATCATAAGATAAAGGGGAAAAAGTGTCAATTTTTGAAGAACACTGACTTTTTGTGACACTTGCTTGATGTTTTTTGATTTCACATGGGTGATGATGTCAGTCTCTCCACTATGACGATGTTCGATGTGTGTAACAAAACTTGTACAAAAATAAAAAGTCAGCCTTTTTATGGAACGTTTGATGAAAGGAAATTCATCAGAATAAGTACCTTTAAAATTGATTAAATATTTTTTTGCTCATCAATATTCATGTTTTGTTATCGCATGTACATAACTTCAACAAAAGAGGAATTAAAATCACATGCGTGTCACTATAATCTTTAATTATTATCCAGGATTATTGGCTGCTAAGTTCCCTGCACGAAAAGGCAAACAACTTTTCTTGTTACCATCAGAGGGTTTGTAAAACTTCCTTAAAACTAGAACAGCGGAGTGGGTCAATTTAACCCAAATCAAACTCCATTTTCATTTATCTCAAAAACGTAAGCTCAGATGGTTTTCTGTGGTTCCCAACTTCAAGGCGCAAATGCAAGCCGATCTCCCCATTAAAAAGTCTCGCCACAGAGAGCAACAGTTCTACAACGGTAAATCATTCAACCATAACACTTCACTCATAGTTAAAAAAACTGGGGGCAGATGGCAGCACTACACATAACAAGCATTACACAGAAACAAACTTTACGTCAGGTTGCAGTACACGTACACGCACATTCCCGCATGTACCGGTTCGTTGGGGGTTCCGCGGGGGGGGGGGGGGTGCATGTGTGGTGTAGCAGTAGTAAGTAGGGCCTCCAAAAACTGGCTCGGGGATCCATGATGTTCTTAAGTCAGCCACCTCGTTGGGCAATTTGCCTGTTGTGGCGTCGTATTTGTATTTGTATGATAAAGAAATTTCGTGACTTTTCATGATATCATGTGAATATTAATTCACAAAAATTTTATTCTCTTCACATTTCGTGTTTCAGAGCTATAAGCACTTATACTTAGAACCGCAGCTTGGATCATTTTGACCCAATATACTATTCTATGGGAAAAAGAGGGTGTATACTTTTCTTGGAAGTGGTTACCCTTTCTAAAACGTATTTCTAAATGAAGACAGTGAAGAATAAAGGTCTTTCAAGGTCAAGGCCAATTTATTGTCCGAGGAGATATATTTTTTTCAATAAAGGAACGTCAAGTAGAGCTAAATCTTGTTTCCTTTGTAAATTTGAATACCTGGTATTCTGACGGAACTGTGACTGAGGTTTTGGGAAAGTAAAAGCTCAACTCTAGAAAAGACATGCAGCAGAAATTTCTGTAGGCAAACGATGTCATAAAAGAAAAAAATCAGGCTTGCACCAAATACATTTCGAACAAATTTACAAACCTTGGAAAGGATCAGCGTACAACAAATTGCTCTCTTTCAGAGCACATAGTGATGCAACTAATCAAGAAATTTGAGGAAAATTGCAGAAATGCCTCAACCGACACCTTTCACTACACTGAAGCTAGCTCAAATGCTAAAATCCAAAAATACGAGCTTAGTAGGGAGGATGAGACAAAACCAAAAAAGCGCAATGTTATATAATGCAATGAACATAGCGAAACTACAGTTGCATGAAACATCACTATTGGAATGCAATGATTTCATGATTAGAATTTATCAAGGAAGATACTTATCAAAACTTATCAAAAGAAAATTTGTCAAAAAGATAAAAATGTTTTATTACTCAGCACACTTCATCTGAAAGTCGACATCGGCAATGAAAGCCCCAAAAAGATTCCAGAAACTATTTCACACTACCATTCAACACAATTTGCCATAGTTGTAGCCGATCAAATGGCCAGAAAAATATTCTGTGAAGGTTGCAAAATGGGGTGGCCTGTCCAAATTTTCTACATCATCCTAGATCACACTATAAAACAATTTCTGTATTTTGTATAGAGCAGTACAGGAGGATAGAACTATTTTTCGAACGCAGTTTCTCTTAAATCTTATCGAAGAGCTACGTTCATCATACATGTTGCCCTTGTGCAAGAGGAAACGTTCGTGGTCTCTTGAACATGTAATTGTTCGTGAGCCATCAAAAAAAGTAAATAAGTAAACGGGTCTGACAGTCAGGTAGCATCAAAATGTGGAAACAAAACTTAATTTTTGCATGGGTCTGCGCAAATTCAACATATTGTGAATGTGTACGAATAATGAAAAAAAATACTCCAAACTGCTTATCATAAATTCCACTTATCAGTAAGAAATCAATAATTATTTCACAGTATCATGTTAGACTTTCTCATACTTAATTTCACGTGCTTATTTTACATCTTTCTCATATCGTGGGATTACTGAAAAAGTTCTTGTAAGGAAAAGTGTAAATAATGAATACTAAATTTTACTTTCAATATGAATTACATAATTTTTAATCTAATTTTGAAGCCCATTTTATATTCATAAACAAATATTGTTTCCCGTTATGAATACACAACTAAACAACATTGAATGAATGTAGCGAAAAACCCAGGAATCATAAAAAAATTCCTGTTGTCACTATGAAATACCCTTTCTTCATGGTGTAGTAACCCCAGAGAATATTGGGGGTCAACTGCATATAAAATTGATTTTCTGTGTATGTATGTTCTTTATACAAATCTACAATTTTAGATCTATGATCACCAAATTTTGCATATATCCCAAATGGGACCCGACTTGAACGATAGGCCACATTAAAAGTTCGTCAGAGCTGTGCAAATGCCCAAAATGGGTGAAAAACTGTAGGGCAACAATTGGCCCCAACTCTTGGGCCTCATAAATTATATTAATTGGAATTTTTCCCATAAATTAAAAATTTACTGATTATATATTATTGTGTGGTGCATACCTATCCCTTTCTGTGCAACAGGTCATGCCAGGGTGAATTTCTAGGATGAGTAAAACATGAAACTGAAAATAGAATCCTACGGTATGGAATAAAATCCTACTGTGTGGAATAAAATTCTACGAATGTGGAAGTGAGCATGAATTACCAAGTTCAATAACTTATTTCCCCATTTCTTCTTGTAGAAAACAAAAGAGCTAATATTATCTAAATTACAGAGCAACAGCTCAATGATGAAGTTTTGTTGAAAAAACTTAATGTTATAAAGAATTTATTTCTTTATTTTTCTTCTTTAAGGAATTTCTTTCTTTCCAAAAAGCACACAAAGATGATATTGGTTCTCCGAATTTCCTGTTTGATTAATGCTTTTCCATAAATGCTAAAGACACAAGAATACATTGGAAGATCATAAGAATTTTAACTGCATTGAATTTTCATGCTAGTGTAAGAATGAACATTAAAAAAAAATCAGTTAAATGATTACTTGTGTGTAAACAACATTGAATAAAAAACTCACTGCTAAATCCTGATCACTTTGTTCCGAAAGCAAACGCTCCAAATCTTTCATGTCATTATGTTTAAAAAACAAAATCTGGCTCCGTGAACCAACAAGGCCTTTTTGGATAGCAAAATTCACACCTTCATCACTGCGAACATTAAGAATACAATATTATTTGTTCCCATTTAGCCAAATCTAAAGTGCAATATCAAAAATTATAATTCACAGGCCTGCCAACCTTCAGAAGATAAAAATCCTGTAATATCCTTAGGAAAATCCTGCAAACTCATTTTCGCATGCTAAATTTTTGCCAATACAGGGTACTGTGCTTAGAGTTCAGGTGATGCGATACCGTAAGAGCTTTTTTATGTGAATGTGGGGGATCCTAAAGAAATAAACAGTAGCAGTGTGAAGACAGCAAACTCAATGTTTGGTGTGTTTCTTTGGTGGGTTGGCTCGAAACTAGTGACCAAAATATTGAAAAAAAAAAAAGACCAGATAGTGACAAAAATATTCTCTACTCTCACCAAAAACCAGAATTGGCACAAATATGCAGGGATTCAGTGCACCTTGTAGCATGAAAACTGTTTCGCGCAGCTTTTGCATTCCTGCATTAAAGTAACGTAAAGTATGGAGTAGGTGGGGGAAATAAGAAAAAATGGAAAGAAGGAGGGGTAAAAATTCTTTGTTGTAGTTCACCTTTCTTGCTATATTGTTCGCGGCTGGCTTTTTCATACAATGACAACTCTATAACAAACGAGCTTTCATTCGAAGCACCTTGAAATCAAATTATGCTGACGTCAGGGTCATTCCATTTCAAATCACCCGGCAAAATGCCAAAATCACACCCATAGTCTCAGATTTCAATGATTTTTTTATTTGTTGCATTTACCATCCTTATTAACCGTGTGAAATATTATTTGCATATCTCTAAAACTTTTTGAGAAAAAAACTGTTGAAATTTATCAAAAACTGATGCAGATGACTTTTCCGAGGCTCAATTTTTAAGCAGCATTGTTTGAGAAAATAAATCATAATTTTTTCAATTTTCAATATATTCAAGTGAAATTTTCACTGAAGTGTTCACAAAAACATACAGAATATGAATAAAAATAATTCATACAATTACATTTGAAATTTACATGCAAAAACATTATGTGAACTTTTTTTTGTGGAATTTTTCGTTAGAAAAAATACAATTTTTCAAACGTATTTTTAGACCAGAGGAACAGCAGTTACCAAAACAACTTTTATTTTAAATTTCTCCTAAATATATGAAGTAAAATACTGGAGAAAAAAATAATGGTTTTTTGACCGTTAATATGTTTATTCTGGCTCGCAACACAAAATTCATCAAAATAAGACTGGATCGTTCCGATTTCAAATCATTCAACTAGATACTGAAATGCAACCCATCATCCCGGATTCCAATTATTATTTTTTATTTATTGCTTCTACTATGCTTGTTGGCCATGCAAAGTTTCATGTACGTATCTCAAAAACTTTTTGAGAAAAAAAAAGTTTTCTAACCTCACGAATGACGTCTCTTAGGCTAACCCCATTCAAGCAATATTATTTGTGAAAATATATCATAACTTTGCAGATTTTCAATATATTCATTATTTCATTATCATTCATTCATTCAATATCATTAAAATTTCACTTTTCTCACCTTTGCTTTTTCATTTACAAAAGCTCTCCTGCTTTTCATACAGCATATTCAGTGACATTAAACTCTTCAGATTTTTTTCCTTGTTCCCCTTTCCTAAAGCAGGGGCCAGAGTCAAAATTTGCAGTTTTCCCCTTGTGATGGTTAAATTCAGTATTATTTCTAATTAACTTTATCAAAATAATCATATCATTTGCTTCTTTTAATATCTTCATTAAGTGTGCTTTGAGATTCATTTTCTAGTAATTCTTCAAAAACTTTGCAAACCTTTGATTTTAAAGTGTTACAAGCAGATTCAACTTTTCTTTTGGCATTGTTCGACTTGCACTGTGAAGCTACCCTATGATGTTTAATTGGTGACTCTTCCATGTTCTGTAGAGATGAATTTATTTCTTCAAGTGCTTCTTGTTTAGTAATTGACATTTTTCCAAGTTACTTCTCTACATTACTATCACTGTTCATCTCTTCACAGTATTCATTTTCTTCACCTAATTTATTGATGTTTATATTCCTTGTCCTTACAGGCATGACATATTTTTTGCCCTGGAATTAATTTTGCACAACCATTTATTTTATTTATACATGAAAAATATAAGTTTACTATCTTCAAACCTTTTGTTATTTTTTTTATGACATTTAAAAGGATTAAAGCATGCTTTCATATGTATTTCATACTTTGAGAAAAAAGCTCTATGATGCTTAAACACACAGTAGATAAATGTTCAGAACTTGCTCCACTCCTCAATATTGATGTCCGATGGGTCCAATGATGTAATGGGTAACAGATTTTACACTTTTGCATAACACTTTTTATGACAGTCAGATCCAGTTTTTTTTCCCAACAGTATAAATTTCAGTGTCTTTTCTGACATTTCACTTTGAATTCCAAAGTTATGATATAAAATATTTAGCTCAAATGGAGATTGTGTTATCATAAGAAAAATTTTCTAACCCTGGAGTAGGCTATTTTATGGAGCACATTCTCTGTCTTCAGCAAGATCATAATTGAGACTTGCATCATTTGATTGGGGAGGGGGGCAGTTTAGTTCTAACACTTTTGTTTTAGTTTTCACAATGAAGCAGCAGCAGTGACTTTATCATCACCTGCTGGGATGATAAAGTCTTATAATTAAATAAGACACCAGCTGCCCTCTGAAGGACAAAGACCAGTGTGTCATAGGTTATATCTTCAAAGAAGCTATTATTATTTTTTACAATCATCATCACAACAAGAAACATCACATCTTATATATCACCACCACGTTATATACATTAGGTTTTTAATTTTACTCTCTTCCATCTGCCTCAGCTACAACAATTAGGTTGTAGCTGATAATTATTTCATTCTTTGTGATTTAATACTTCATATTCTGCCTTTTTATCAGCAATTTTAAATTATTTCTTGGGAAAAACACACTGCTGGCCACCCAAATTGCAACACCAAGAAAGACGAGATATCGCAACAATATTTATTTTGTAGATAACATGTTGACCAAGCATCAAATGATTAAATTTATAGACTTCTGTGAAGTGTGGTTCCTGCCAAAATCAGTAGTCGCCATTGTTGGAGATCACCGCTGCCACACGCCTCGGCATTGATTCAAAGAGACTTTGGATGTGTTCTTGGGATACAGCAGACCAAGCAGCTTCCACGCGTTGCCAAAGTTGATCTGGTGTGGCAGCTGGGGATGTAATCTGGGTCAATCGTTGAGCAACCATGGACCACATGTTTTCTATCGGTGAAAGATCCGGAGAGCAAGCTGGCCAGGGAAGCAATTCAATCTGGCGATTGACGAAGAACCTTTGGACAATGCGTGCCACGTGTGGTCGCGCATTATCCTGTTGAAATATGGCTGTGGGCAAGCCCTGAAGGTAAGGAAGGACAACTGGCTCCAACACCTTGGAGATGTAGCGCTGGCTTTTTAAAGTACCGGCAATGCGTACTAGAGGAGTGCGAGAGTGATATCCAATACCGCCCCATACCATAATACCCGGTGCAGGACCAGTGTGGCGGTGCATAACGCAGCTGTTCAGCATCCTCTCTCCACGGTGTCTCCAGACTCGAATCCGACCATCGTGGTGTTGCAGACAGAAGCGTGACTCGTCAGTAAAGACAATTTCATTCCATTGTGCCGTCCACATCCTTCTTTCATGGCACCATTGGTGGCGGAGACGTCTGTGGTTCTGCGTCAAGGGTAGACGAAGCAATGGACGTCTTGCGGACAGACCACTCTGCTGTAAACGGCGTCGAATGGTACGCGCAGACACTGGATGATGCGGTAAAGACTGAATGTGCTGTGCTATGGTTCGTGATGTGGCTGAGCGATCCGTCACTACCATACGCACAATACGCCTGTCATCACGTGAAGTGGTGCACTGAGGTGGATGCGATCGAACACGTCGGTCCGTCGTACCCTCCTGCATCCAACGATCACATATCCGCATTACAGTTGTTTGGTTTCGTCCAACACAACTACCGATTTCCCTGAAAGATAATCCTCAATCTCGGTAGGCCACTATGCTTCCTCTGTCGAACTTGGATACTTGATCAAAAGATGATCGCTGTTTTCTACGAGGCATAATTGATCGTTTTTTTGAAAAAACCACAAGAAAAACACAATTGCCGTACTTCAAATCGTCGAAATCTCCAAGCCTTAAATAGCGCTTTGAAGTGGCGCCACAGGCGTGCGTGATGTGCGTCTGTGCTGAAATTCTAATCATTTGCATATCTCACCTCCGCTAATGCATGTTGTAAATTTCATATTATTTGCATGCTTCCTTCAGGGTGTTGCATTTACGGTGGCCAGCAGTGTATATAGAGGCCTGTGTTAAATATTATAATGTAGATTTTTTTTCAGACGAGTATAACCATTTCATATTTATCATATACATTAAATATATGTTTATTAAAATATATGCTGTAAAAATCAAAGTAATTAAAAAAAAAATTTAACAC
Organism: Pholcus phalangioides; assembly: GCF_987345545.1. NCBI lineage: Eukaryota > Metazoa > Arthropoda > Arachnida > Araneae > Pholcidae > Pholcus > Pholcus phalangioides. The sequence continues at coordinate 5,723,945 of NW_028301615.1, read as the reverse complement.
TGTTGTGGTAAAATAACTTTATAATCAAGCATGCAAAAAACTTCAAAAATACATCTATATATATGATTAATATTATCTGTATTTATCAAATACAAAATAATTCTTTATGCAAAAATATATCAGATTGCAAAAGTTTGTCTTTGTTGCATCATAAGAAATATTTATAGATAAATTAAAAGTGAACTCCCATTTGACACATTACATTAACATTTCTAATTATTTCATTTAATCCTAGAATTTTGAAATTTATTAATTGTTTTGAATTATTGGGCATTAACTACTCATGAAACTTAATTTAGTGAATACTGTAATAAATATATAAGCATACATGAAAAATAAAATATAAATTTCTTTTTACTAAGCATGAATCATTATATTAAGTCAAAATGTACAAATGTAATTAATGTAGTACAATTGTGTTTTGTTACTCAATGTATTTAAAAAAGTGTTTAAAAAATTGTGTTAAAAATAAAAAAATTAATAATTAATAAAAAAAATCAAATTTAAATGACTTTTTTTCTCTAAGGTTTACATTTTTTCTATTCATAATCTGCATTTTTTGTGAGCATTTTAGTGAAAATTTTTTTTTAATGTATTGAAAATCTGCAAGGTTATGATATATTTTCACAAATAATATTGCTTGAATGGGGTTAGCCTAAGAGACGTCTCATTCGTGAGGTTAGAAAACATTTTTTTTCTCAAAAAGTTTTTGAGATACGTACATGAAACTTTGCATGGCCAACAAGCATAGTAGAAGCAATAAATAAAAAATAATAATTGGAATCCGGGATGATGGGTTGCATTTCAGTATCTAGTTGAATGATTTGAAATCGGAACGATCCAGTCTTATTTTGATGAATTTTGTGTTGCGAGCCAGAATAAACATATTAACGGTCAAAAAACCATTATTTTTTTCTCCAGTATTTTACTTCATATATTTAGGAGAAATTTAAAATAAAAGTTGTTTTGGTAACTGCTGTTCCTCTGGTCTAAAAATACGTTTGAAAAATTGTATTTTTTCTAACGAAAAATTCCACAAAAAAAAAAGTTCACATAATGTTTTTGCATGTAAATTTCAAATGTAATTGTATGAATTATTTTTATTCATATTCTGTATGTTTTTGTGAACACTTTAGTGAAAATTTCACTTGAATATATTGAAAATTGAAGAAGTTATGATTTATTTTCTCAAACAATGCCGCTTAAAAATTTAGCCTCGGAAAAGTCATCTGCATCAGTTTTTGATAAATTTCAACAGTTTTTTTCTCAAAAAGTTTTAGAGATATGCAAATAATATTTCACACGGTTAATAAGGATGGTAAATGCAACAAATAAAAAAAAAACATTGAAATTTGAGACTATGGGTGGCATGGCTGGGTGATTTGACATGGAATGACCCATCACACAATATGCTCTGGGGGGGGGGGGGAGACTAACGAGAAAGTTCTTTTTTTTTTTTTGTTGGTCCGGGGTATGCTTCCTAAGTGAAGAGAGAAAGAAAATAACGGACCTTGAACCCATAAAGTTCTTCCTTGAACAAAAAAGAAATGTCAATAGAGGAAGAGCGCAAAAGATGAAGTTTTTGATAAAAAAAGTGATAAAAGTGACCTGGGCCTAAGAATACATAATAAAAGCGACCCATGCCGAGCCCTGTTTGCTTCATGTTTTTAAAGTTTTTATTGTTTTCATGTTGATGGCAACAACTGAAACTCAGTTATATGAATTTGAAACCTGGTTATATGAATTCATAACCAAGAAGCCCTGTAAATGCTACAAAATCTGGCATTGCCGGACTAAATCTGGAAAATTGGCAGGTCTGAATTCATGACAGTATTTTGAGCACGTTTTATTGTATTTTAAAATGTATCATCACGTACAAACTTTCGCACAGTAAGTCAACTTAAACAAATTAGCATTTAAAAGATTCATATTTTAACTTACAGGGTATCCCAATGAATGCATACTATTAGATTTCTACAGATTCCTACAGAGATCAGGTTTACAAAAAATTCACAGACAACAGTTCAATGTGAGTCAGAAATCGAGGGAAAAAGCGATTGAGTTTCTGAGTCAGTGAGCGAGGGAGTGAGCAATTGCATTACCGAATCAGTGAGTGAGCGAGCTGCTGAGTCCATGAGTGAGCTACCGAGTCCATGAGTGAGTGCGCTACTGGGTGAATGACCGAGCTACTGAATCTGTTAGTGAGCTACTGAGTGGATGAGTGATCTAGTGAGTGAGCGAGCTACTGAGTGTATGAGTATCTAATGAGTAAGTGAGCTACTGAGTGGATGAGTGATCTAGTGAGTAAGCTACTGAGTGTATGAGTATCTAGTGAGTGAGCTACTGAGTGTATGAGTATCTAGTGAGTGAGCTACTGAGTGTATGAGTATCTAGTGAGTGAGCTACTGAGTGTATGAGTATCTAGTGAGTGAGTGACGAGTGAGTGAGCTACTGAGTGGATGAATGACCAAGTGAGAAAGTGAGGGAGTGACCTTGTCAGTGATCCTAAAGACATGGTGGAAAGTTTTAATAATGACTTTATTAGAAGAAATTGAGATAATACGGAAGAAATTACAAATTACTGTTGCACAAGAGAATATATTCAATAATTCCATTAACTCTGTTTTACTCAAAATCTTCTAATGGAACGTTAAAAGGAATAATAACAAAGAATTAAAAAATATAATAAAGTAAGTGGATACGCGATGAATTAAATATACTGCATATATAAAATAACATGTCCTGACTGATTCGTTATCGCCGAGCCAAAACCGCTCTGAAGCTATAAATATCAAATTTTGTGAATAGTTTTGTTTCACGACGTGAAGACTGACTAAGAAAGGTTTTTCCATATTCGACTCCTAAGGGGGGGGGGGGTCCAATAATGGAGGGGGGTCATACATTGGAATCACGCCAATCAGAAACCACTGAAGCTATAAATATGCCATTAGGTCGATATTGTAATATATATATAATATAACATATAACAATCAGATTTTTTAATCATTTGTGACACTACTAGGTTAAAACTAACTAATTCACTCACTCCCTCACTCACTCACATACTCACTAGGTCACTCACTCATTCAATTACTAGGTCACTCACTCACATACTCAGTAGGTCACTCGCTCACTCCCCCGATTTCTGACTCGCATCGAAATGTTGTCGGTGAATTGTTAGTCTGTGAATTTTCCTAGCTGTGAATTTTCCGCTGATGCATTTTCCGGTGGTGAATTGCATGGCGGTGAATTGTTGTCTGTGAATTTTCCGGACACGCAGAGATCACAGAGATGAGCATTTTAATATGTAGAAGTCTAATTATTACTATGGCTAGAGAATATGTAAATTTTGCAAATAAAAATATTCAAATTTTTAAAAATATTTCAAATCAAAAATTTTGTATTTATTTGAAAGAAACGAATGAAACTAACATGACAGTTTTTTTTAAATATAATTACAGCACTAGGTATTACATTAATTAGTTACAAGCTAAAATTTTAGTACAGTAGAGCATTGATTATCTGAATACCGATCAACCAAAACATTGGTTAACCGAAAGTGTTAGTGTCTGCAAATTCACTACCTTGAGACAGCTACGAAGAGGTTATAAAAACAAGAATGTGATGCTGTCCAATTGCTGTGCTTTAAATGTTTGAGATTTAGTAAAAAAAGGTCTCGGCTCTAAAGTAAAAGAAAATTTTGTGGATTTCTTTTCCTAAACTGTAGGCCTACTTTAATGGCCATTTTGAACTTGTCAAACTAGGATAGTCAATTCACTGTTATTTGTAACTAGCTGATACCCGGCGACGTTGCTCGACCTGTAAAAAATTTACATACATATAGCTTATTAAATATTTCTTGATCAAAAAAATTTCTGCATCAAGAAAAAAATACTTTTATTTTTAAATATTTTAATTAAAACTTCAGGCAATTGATTGTGGATGAACAATATTTTTGTTTGTACATCTGGTGTGTAGATGTACAAATTTTTGGGATTACCATCAGGTGACGAAAAGCTGTCCGTGAGAAATACAGGGCTCAAGTAGGTTGATACCTGCCACTGCTAACGACTGGCCTTGCACTTTGTTGATTGTCATGGCAAAAGCTAAACGAATCAGAAACCGCAATCGCTTGAAAGTGAATGGCATTTCTTCAGTGACAATTGGGATATGTGGAATGTGAAGACGTCTTCTCCTCCGGCACATCCAGTTAGAATCATTGCTTCAATGATGTAATTGCGCAATTTCTTCAGGCAGAGTCTGTTGCTATTGCAGAGTATCGTTTAAGCATCGTTAAGTTTTAAGTATTTGTCTCCAAATTTCTTAAAAGAATTATAGGTGCTCCGACTTTGAGGGTCAAGTTGTGTGGTGGCACACTTGGAATATCCAAAGTGTTCAGAAATTCTGCAGGATACAGAACTGTCTGCGCTGTGTCTGTGACAGTGTCAACCGATTTGTAAGATGTGGAGTCTCCCGGAATAATTTTTAGGATTTTTTTGTTGATCTTGTTCACACTGTCATTTTTCGGTGTCAGAATCGCTCTCTCACAAAACCACTCATAGTTTCTTTTGAAAGAATAAAGAAGTTTCTTTTTCAATAGCTGATTTTGTTGAATGCTTTGTCTGCATTCTAAGTTCTTGAACTGAGTTTAGCAGCTGGCGAAATCCATTTGGGAACGTGATCAGTCCAGTGTTTGGGTCTACAGGAATTCTTCCATTGCCAAGTTTGATCACCTGATGTGAAAATGATAGCAGTGCTGAATCATTTTGCACTTGAACTCGCCCAAAAGATGGGCGGTGATGAGATGCAGGCCGCATTAGCACTTGCAGGACACCCTGTATATCGGTTAGCAGAAATACCCGGAGCTTCCCGGGTTTTCTTCAATACTGGGAGGATTGGAAAAGTGACAAACCATTATAAAGGAATAAACTGTTATAATAACAGAATTAAAGGTGTGACAAACCATTGTAAAGGCATATATATACATATCTGAAACGCATTGTTAGAAACCACGGTAACCAAAGCAAACGTTCAGGAAGTAATTGTTGAGGCCCCAAAACCACATTGTTGCCCGACAGTTTTTCGCCCATCTCTGACGTACTTTTAAAGTAGCCTACGGTTCAATCCCGGTCCTGTTTGGCATATATGCAAAATCTGGCGATGATAGGCCTAAAATTGTAGACATGTATAAAGAACAGGTATACATACAGACATACTTTCACATTTATATATAAGATACAAAATATATACAGTTTTGTGTTTAATATTATGGTTTCTTTGTTTAAATTGCAGCAATGATTTTTTTTCCGTGCATGATTGGTTATCCGATAAATCAGTTGTACATAAATATATATGTAACTGCCAAAGCCTGAAGTTAGCCACTTCACGAACTAACTGGCCCCTTATACATCAATCGTTATATATCCCTATTATGGTTAGCTATGACAACCCTGATGATCAAAGGAACATGGATATTGATATCTCAGTGATACATATATAGGGATTGACATATAAGGGCCAGCAAAAGCACAAAATTCGGACATTGGCCGGATTAACTAGGCTGGACAGTTCCTAAAGAGGCCAACTTTGGGATTCGGCAGTAACATATACATAATTTAAATGTTTGTTATTCACTGTTGTACTGTGCATTTTAAAAATATTTATTATATAAAAAGGAAGTCCAAGAACATAAACATTATAAAAAGTATGTAAATAGTTCTTATCATTTATTATGCTATTTTTCGCCTGTAAATAGTCATTATATTATGTAAAAATAAAAATAAATGCATACCTTTGTGTGTGTGTAAATATCCCAAACTGGCAACAAACTTGGCTTGGTTTGGCAACAGTTCCAATGATTCGCGACATTGTGGCACCAAGAGAATAGGTCGGATAGTTGTGAGCTGGATAGTCAAGATTCTAGTGTACTAAAATATCTATCAATATCCACACTATAAATGAGACCCCAAAGGCTTTGAATAGTTGCCCTTGCAAAGTTTGGATAGAAGCTTTTTTTTTTTTACCATTTCAATTTTACTCTATTACTACTTAACCATACATACACATCATACACATTCTTCTGTGAAATTTTCAACAAATGGGTACATGGCAGAATGTGTATGTGGCTGATTACGTATTTATGTCATTACAGCTGTGTTTGATTCATGTTCAGTAGCGTATTTACAGGGGGGCTAAGTGGGCCCAGGGCAGCAAATTTTGGAGTGTAGAAACGGGAGAAAAAAAAATTTACCTTTCGTAAACATGTGGAAGCGCTGTGTTATTTCTACGACACGCCTGCCATAATACAAATACAACCATAGGCGTAAAGTTATTGAAAATGTTAGGGGGGGCTCAGGTCCTATACAACAAAACCTCATTTATATGACGCGCGTATAAACGAGGTTTCAATCATGCCGCCGAAACAGCGGGTCAAAGCGTCGTATAAATGCAAAAATCGTATAACTGAAACCTTATTGAAAATGAAACCCCTCCCCTTCCGTAAAAATATCCCTACAGAAATCTCGAAATTAAAAATTAAAAACTATGTAAAACTATATAAAACTTGTAATTTAAAATCATACTTCATAAAATTAAAATCAAGAAAAATTTTATTACAAAAAATTACTCAAAACACGTTGACTCGAGGGAAATAATATAAATCAGTAAATTTGATAGATAAATAAATATAAAAGAGGCCCACAGGCTCTCTCTGCCATAAAAATTATATACAAAAAAGGGCTCCTCAAGTCAAACAGGGCTCCGCCATAAAAATTATATGCTGGATAGGGCTCCGCGAGTCAAAAAAGGTTGAGAACTGCTGCATTACACTATAAACATGCCCCCTCACCACTCGGGGGACCGGGACGATTCCTCTCTATTATTTTTTTCACACAAGATTCACTATAGAGTGGCCCGTGAGCTATGGCCCACCAAAGAACCCAGCTTAAGACTGCTGCAGTATTGGGGTGCCTATTATCGTGCCTTTTTTTAGTGCCTGCCAGCATAATAAGTGAATCGGGATTACTCATTATCAAGTTATCACCCCTTATGGTCATTTTTATGTGGTCCCCTAGTGACGTTATACAGAGAACTTACTATTTATGATTTGTTGAATTCTAAATAGACAGATACGTTTTGCGTCACTTATGTATACCCATATTGTGCATGCATTTCACTGTTTATGAAGGGGTGGCCAACCTGCTTCCTTAAGTAATTGAAGGTCCTTAAGTAATTGTGTTAGGTAATTTCAGTTGAAGAAATTATTTTTAATTTGTGAGCTATATTTTTCTAATGAGTCTTGTAACCAACTTATAAACCCCCCCCACCCGCACCAGCTTTTTATTAAATTTTAGTTTCGTTTCTCATCTTCGAAACACCCAACCAGACAGGAAGAAATCTTGAGGGGGGGGGGACGTAACTATGATCTTTGCAGCCTGGGGCAAACATTAAAGGTCCTGCCCGAGGGGCTCTTGAACCTTTGAAAATTGTTTATTTATTTTTTATTTCACACATGTTTTGTAAATCAATATTATAATTAACTCGTTTTTATTTTATCCCCCCCCCCCCCAAGTCAAATTTTGTTGCAACGAGGCTAGAAAAAGTTTTAGTATCGGCCGTTCGGTTCTCTGTTGTGAATGGACATTTAGAATGTGCTGTTTTTCCCCCAATATTTTTCAAGGAAACATTGGGAGGATGGGGGGAGGGGGCTGAAAGTTGTTGGTTGTCCCGTACATATACGGGAATCAAGCGCGTACGAAGGAGAAGGAAGGTGCATTGCTTTTTCAGAAATTATTGTTTGGCGCACTCAGTCCCCTTACAAAATTTCTTGCGGAGGGTTAAATGGGGTCAGCCCCGGAGCCTATCCTGTACAGAGTGTAATTTTTTCTTATCTAGTTTCAATATTATTTACCTTCCGATTCTCACCACCATCACACACAGGCGCTGGAACCTATGGGATGAGGACATTTGAGCCCTCCCCCCACAATAAATTTTGTAAGGGGGCTGAGCCCCCCCCCCCAATAATTAAAAACAATGCAATGTGCCTTCTCTCTCCTGCATCCTCGCCAAGTCCTGTATATACGGGACCACCAGCATCTTTCAGCCCCCAATGTTCTTTGTGTCGGTGACTTTTCCACCACACATCTTTGGGCTTTCTTTCATGTTGGCATCATGCGCCCCCCCCCCCCCCTGGTCACAGTGAACAAAAGAAGAGACACTTTTGAGTTTTTCCAGGCAAACAAGAAAAAACCCCTCCTCACTCAAAGAAAGTTCTTTGAGTCAGTCGTGACTTTGGCAGTAAAAGCACGGCCGACTAGACATTCATTGTTTAGTGGGCTATGGTAAAAAGGGGAGTGAAACTTGGGGAACTGAGCAGCAAGAAAGAAATGAGAGAGAATTATTTTGGCATGAACAAGAAAGCCAAAAACCATCGGGAGTATTTAAAAGAAATAAAATTTTGAGCAGATTGTTTCCATTATCTAATTCATAATTAGGACAATTTTTGGTAATTGATTAATAAAATTAATAATTTTTAACAAAAATTTTTTTTTTGGTCATAGCATAATAAGGAAACCATTTACACAAATTTTTTGGGGGGGGGGGGGGTGAGCCGGCTCTTCAAAAATATTGGGGGGGGGGGCTCGGGCCCATGGGCCGGATACAAGTTTACGCCTATGAATACAACACTACAACAGGCAAAATGCCCAACAAGGTGGCTGATAAAAAGATGCCCATAAAAACATGGATGTCATATATTTCAAAAATACAGCAACCCAATTAAAAATGCAATTAATACAAATTATAAACAATATATACACATAATAAAATATTATACAATGCCCATAAAGAATACTTATGGTTGTCTTATTCTAAGAATGGATAGCTTCTCGATTTACCCCAACATGTTTATCGTATTTATTTTTAAACGTGTCAATTGTGTTACAATTTACTAGCTCCGGGGGTAAGCTATTCCATTTATTGACAACCCTAATAGGGAAAAATTCCCTCGACACCATAATCTTGCATTGTCCCTTGATCATTTTTTTTTTTTTTTTGATCATTTTTGTCGCACCACGGTCATTTTCTGCACACGAGGGATAATTAGACCGGGATCTACAATTTATTGCCGATTCCGAACGGCAGGCTTGTTTTGTATACTCGTCGAGAGGTTGGTGCGCTAACCCCTCGATGGGGGACTCCCTGCGGTAGCAATTTTTTGCTGCAGTCAAGTCGCCGTATTTTTGTTGTACCCCTGTGTCAGGAAAGTTTTCTGACAAGGACGAACCGGGTATCGAACTCACGACACCTCTAAACATCCTTTGGTACTTTAGGCGAGTATCTTATCGACCGGGCTACCGCGCCGCATTGTTTCTTACCAATCAATACTGGTGTCCCCTTGTAAAAGCAGTAGATTGGCGGTGTACTAAAAGTTCATGGTCCATTCTATCCATCCCATTGAAAATTTTGAACACTTCGATCATATCTCCTCGACATCTGCGTTCATCCAATGTAAACATATTCAAAAAATGAAGTCTCTCTTCATAACTTAAGCCCTTCTATCCAATTCAGAAAGTTGCCCCCAATTCCAATCTCGTGTAAACGCTTCAAGAGTTTACCATGTTGGACCCGATCGAATGCCTTCTGGAAATCAAGGTAAGCAACGTCTACATTTTTGATCTTACCCAAAGCCTTAGTCACGTGATCATAGAAGCAAAGGAGGTTAGTTACACATGACTTCCCCTTCCTGAACCCATGCTGATTATCTGACAATACATTATTCTCGTCTATCCACTTCACAAACTGCCTTTTGATGATAATTTCCAAAATTTTCGAGAGGGAGCTCGTCAAACTCACTGGACAATAATTTGACACAGCTTCCCTACTACCCTTCTTAAATATCGGAACAACGTTAGCAAGTTTCCAATCTCTTGGGACAATATCCTCAGCAACACTACTCCTGTATATCTGTGTGACTGGCCCCAACAATTCATTAGCACATTCCCTGAGGACCCTGGGATAGATATCTGGTCCTGGTGCTTTGCTTGCACATACATTTCTTAGAAGATTTAGGACCTCCACGTCTTCTACTTGAATATCGTTGAAGATTTTATCACCCCATGCAACACCCGTATATCGAATATCATTATCTCCATTAAAAACCAACGCGAAAAAGTCATTGAAAGCACTACACATGCCTACATTGCTCTCTATCCTAGAGCCTCCTATCGAGAGGGGGTCAACTGTCCCCTTACATCCATTATTGACGTATCGAAAAAATGATTATGGGTCAGAGCCAATGTTATCTGCCAACCTACATTTAACTTCCTTTTTACTATCCCTTATTCGTTTCTTCAACAGTCTTCTTTTATCAGTAAACAATGATAGGTCACCTCGTCCACTTTTATACTCTCTGAATGCTCTTTTCTTTTCAAGATAAAGGTTCCGCACACTATCCGTGAACCATAGAGGGTGCAATGTACAAACACACTTTTTTCGAACAAAGGGTATGACGTCGTGCAAAACAGGACAGCTTCGTACTAAAATCTTCCCATTGACTTACCACCCCTACTGATTCCAACCGGTCTTTGAAAACTTCTGCTAACCTTCCTCTCAAAACATCAAAGTTAGTTCTCCGAAAACAAGGAACCAGTCTTTTGTTATCAACCTTACCCGAGGAAAAGTTAGTGAAATCTGACGATACGATGATCACTGGAAGAAAACTCTTCCCCCACCAAAATATGTTCAACTAGATCCTCAGAACTAGTAAGAACTAAATCCAAAATAGCAGTACCCTTAGTGGCTTCTGATACATGCTGATACAAAAAATTTTCGAGTACCAACTTAAGAAAGTCTCCTTCATACTGATTTCCAGATGAAAAGTTCTCCCAATCAATACCTGGGTAATTGAAATCCCTTAGTATGAGAACCCTCTCACGCTTACACATGCAGGAAATTTCATCATGCAATTTGGCGATGTAGTTTTGATCCCTATTCTGTGGATTGTAACAAACCCCAACAATAAGTTTATGACGTCTTTTGTTCTCAAGTTCAACCCATATGGTTTCAATATCACTTCTCTGCACATTAAACTCTCTAGCCTTCAAACAGGATTTCACGTATATCAACACTCCACCCCCTTTCCTATCAGATCTATTTCTCAAAAAAGTATCGTATCCTGAGATGTGTAAGAAAGATTCATCCCCATCGTTTGCCCAAGATTCTGTAATGGCTATAAGATCCAAGCCCTCCACAACTATCATAGTTTCTAAAAAATCTTTCTTATTACCCAAGCTCCTGCCATTTATTAACACACATTTTAATTAATTTGCCCGGTGATTTAGTGTCAATCGAGAAGCCATCCAAGTCAGAAGTGGGTAATTCCCCCGTCAGTACTGTTGTGATTATCATTTACTAACCCGCATTCTGACTACGTGGTCTGGGAGTAAAAAACCTGACCTAAGACTATCGTAAATCTCCCAGACCCCCCTTTTAATTAGATGGATCCTATCCGAACGAAGCCACCTATCGGTAAATGAGGGAAGCTCCAAGAACGTGACCCTAAGTGAGGAGCAAATGTCCTTCAGGCCTATAGTGAATTGATGGATGCTATTCATATACCCCTTACTACCCCTTGGCAGCACTGGAATCACTGCCACATCTGAACCCCCTCCCTAGCGGATAACAGTAAATCCTGGTACTCTGACAGAGACTCACTAATATTTGCTCCAACCTGATTTGTTCCCACCCACAGAATCACCCGCAAGGGCAACTTTCGGCGATGAAAAACGTCTCGAACGTTGCCAATCTTCCCCCCAGGAAGAAGTGATTAAACCCCTATCACTATCCCCCTCTACCTCATCCACGACCACCCATTCGCCCTCTAAAATGTCGTTGTTCGTGGAGATTGCTTCTTCATCAACAGGTGGCTCGACGACCAGAGGCTCCATTATAACCGGGCCCTCTAGCACCCTAACTTTTTCCCGTAAAGCTTCGACCTCGAGTTCCAGCCTTTTCCTAACCAAGCATCCTTTACAATTGAAACTATCAGCTACTATACCCCTAGACCATGGAAACCTCCCGTCGCAAGCTCTACACAACACTAGTCGAGGTCGAGGCATACTAACACTATTGCTAAAGCTAGATGATAATAATAATAATAATACTTAAAAATAGGAAAATGAGAAACGTTAACTGGAAATTAAAATAATGCAAAATACATTACTATGCAAAATATATGTAAGAGATTATACGAAAAAATTAAGTAAAATAGAATGTACGAAAAAATTACGTAAAATAGAATGCTCAACACTAAATCACGAATAAAATAAATATGTATATAAAGAATAGAACACTCTAAAAAAAGTATAAAGCTACAATGTAAAATTTTTACTTATTAGAATTAGCTAACTATCTCAAATCAAACTAACAATTTGCGGAAGGGTTGCACGTCTGTCACGTTTAATGATTCGCGTCAGTAGTCGTTGGTCCCGTTCTTGCATGATCTTTTTCTGGCCGCAGCGATGTCATAGATTCAATTTTTTACCGGATTCCCAATATTCACGGTACACCCGTGAAATAGACGTATGTGAAAATCCAAATTTCATCGCTACCTCGGAGATGCTATGTCCCATCTCTCGTGCGCCAACTATAACACCACGTTCAAACTCACTTAAATCTCGATAACCTGCCATTGTAGCCCGCAGTAACCAATCTAACAACTATGCCAGACACTTGTTGTGTTATATAGGCGTTGCCGACCGCAGCGCTGTACTCTGATTGGTTCCATACGCATGTCTGTACTAGTTTTTTTGGCTCTTCAGTTTACATCGAAGAAATTCCACAGCTTTAATTACGCATTTTTTGAAGTAGAAATAGGCAGATGGATAACTTGAAGTTCGGGGCGAGGGGGATCGAAATACCTAGCGACCCTTTAAATAAGGAAAAATATTCATTTCTACGTCTTTGAATCTAGATTTCTTTATTTCATAATTCGCGCAGGAAGTCGTCATATTGGTTAACTTAGACACGGTTTGTATGTCCCTCAACGAAAAGGGGAGATATCACATGATCCGTAAAGCCTGATTGAAGTAAACCCAGGCAGCGCCGGGTATTATAGCTAGTATATATATAATTGATTATTGATTATATTGATATATATGATTGATTCTCTATACAAATCCACAATTTTAGATCGATCGTCGCCAAAGTTTGGATATATACCAAACTGGGCCCGGATTGAACGATAGACTACTTTAAAAGTTCATCAGAGAAGGGCAGATGCCTGAAATGGGTGAAAAACCGTCGAGCAACAATGGTTTCTGGGCCTCAACAATCACTTTCGGAATGTTCACTTTGGTTACCGTGGTTCTCTAGTAATGTGTTTTACACGTGCATATGCCTTTACAATGGTTTGTCACTTCTTTAATCCTACCAGTATTATATATTTATTCCTTTGTAATGGTTTTTCCCTTTTCCAATCCTCCCAATAAATGAAGAAAATATGGGCAGTGCCGGATATTATAGCTAATACTATGCATGATAAAACTGCAGTGAAATCTCGATGTAACGATATTCTGCAGACGAAGAAAAATACCATAATAGAGGTATTATCGTTAATCGAGAGACTTTGACATTGAACACTAGCCATCAGGGCTGCAACTAAATGCTTCATCAGCTGAGGTAAGCACATATTTTGACATCCCCCCCCCCCGTAAATTTTAAGAAGAGGCTAGAAAACCTTCTGGTCCTGGGCAAGATACCTGCTTGCCCCCCCCCTCCCAGTTGCGGCCCGGCCGACCATGGATCACGATCACCATTGGCGTATGCAAAGGGGGTTTAGGGTTCTAACCCCCAGAGCCGAGATTATAGGGTTATTTTGCAGGAAAGAACGTAACCCCTCACCCTCGTGAAAATTCTGTGTACGCCTATGGCAATCACAAGTTTCTATGGGAAAACCATATTGCCTTAACCAATTTCTTCTCTTAACTGGCCCATAGGGGAGCTCTATTGCATTGCGTAAAATTATATACAAATCACATAATCATATCTCGAAATGTAATAATATTTATTACACGCACAAATATATTTTATTATTTAGTTTAAATATACAGTGAAACCTCGATATAACAATATTCTACGGATCAAAATAAAATATTGTGGTAAAGGGATTAAAGAGGTAACATTATCCTCACGTGTGATCAAATTTACGCTATTGTTGTAATTTTTTTTATATCGCCATTGTTAATATCGTTGAAAAATGCGCTTTTATGTATTTATTCATTACAAAAAATTTTAATTTATTAGTTTATTTATAAAATTCACTTAGATGTGTATTGAACCTGTAAAGAAGCTTACCGCAAAGCACTTTTGTGTCGTACACAGAGTGCAGCAATACAAATAACTTTAGCTTTCGGTGATCATTTAGTGTAAAATATTGATGATGTTATCAGAAACCTTTGGAAGAACGAGAACAAGTAGCGAAGTTAAAATTAAATTCAAAACAATTTTGAACAAAATATAAAAAATATTGTTGTAGCGATTTCAAAAATCTCCTAAAAATATCGTGTTAGAGGGCTTTATCATAATAGATGATGTCATTGTACCAAGGGCGTAGCAGGGGGGGGGGGGGCTGGGGGGGTCTGGTTCCCCCGCCCCTCGAAATGTGAGAAAATGACCGAAAAAACGGAAAAAGATGGCCAAATCCACTATTTTGTCACTTTGCCCCCCCCCCGAAAGAAATTTCTGGCTAAGCCCCGATGCTTTGTACCAAGAGTTTAACATTAAGAAAGGCAATTCCAAACAAGATTTGAAAAAAATGTCATTGTAGATGCATTTATTATTGATTATTGTTGTAGCGATGTGTTTTGCTGCATATACAAATGCCATATCGTATGCAGTATTTTCTCATAGGGGGGGCATTCAACATTTTTTTCTTCCCGAAAAGTGTTACTTTTTTTTTACTGAGAAAATACACCATAATCTTTTCTCAAGGGAGGTGCACAAAATTTTTAGAGGGGGGGGGGAGCGTGAAAAATCCTGACCTGGGGGCCCGGCACTAGCATGTGGGGGCCATGCACACAGCCAAGTGTTCTGGTGTGAGGGGTTTGCCTGAATTGAACAATTCCATGCAATCCTGTGACATTTGCAAGTTATGTAAATCCAAGAGAATTTCTCATAGATATCTCAGAAAAATTCGATCTGAGAAGCCCTTAGAACTTTTACACATGGACGTTTGTGGTCCAGTTCCCGAGCAATCAATTCCCGGTTGCAGATATTTTTTTTAAATAATCGACGATTATTTAAGAAAGGTTACAGTTTTTCCTATCAAGAAAAAGTTGGACGTATTTGAATGTTTCCGTCGTTTCCAGAAAAGAGTGGAAAAATTTCTAAACTTAAAAATACAAAACATAAGAGAACCGACAATGGAATGGAATTTCACAAGAAAGAATTTAACAAATTTCCTGAGAATCAAGATATTAGAGCTGAACGTACAAGTGACTATACGCCTCAACAAAACAGGGTTGCTGAACGGTATAATCAAACTGCCATTGATGCAATTCTCTATTAAAACAAAGTGAATTGAAAAATGAGAGAGCAAAAAAAATTTGAGCACAGAAGCTTCATTTTATTTCAACTACGTACGAAACAGAGTTTGTCTGAAAGGTAAAAATAAAACGGCATTTGAACTGGACTGCGGAAATAAACCTTCTGTCAAACATTTCAAAGTATTCTGATGTAAAGCCTTTGTAGGTATCCCAAAACAAGAACATAAGAAATTTGATCCAAAAGCAAAAATTGATATTATGATTGGATGAGCCCAGCTAACTCAAGGATATAGGATTTGGATTCCTAAATCCAATCAATTAGTTGAAACATTAAATGTTCGTTTTGATGAAAATATTACTGATGTGGAAGTGACACTGCATCCCGATCGTAAAAGAGAAAGTTATTATCACTTCAAAATCAATACTTTTGGCGATCAATGTTCTAGTTCCGCGGGCGAAAATTCCGAAGTTCAATCATCAACTGAAGAGAGATCCGAAAGTTCAAAATCGACTGATGAACCGCAAACTCAAATTTCAAGATCGGATGACGAATCGCAAATTTGAATTTCAAAACTGGCGGGCAGATCGCAAATTTAAGCTGCATCTGACATTATCCCTTGTAGTGATATTAATTGGATACGTAAAGCGCTGTCCCTCGACCAGACGGATCACGTGTTGATATTTATTACGGAATATCCAGAATGAATATAAGATTACGTACACATCATGATATCGAAAAATATTGTGAAAAAAATAAGATTAGATATAATAAGAATGTTTTTGATTTCAGTGGTAAAAACAAATTTTCAGGAAAAGTGAAATTCACTAAACTCGAAGTTGATCATGTTGATGCAAAAATTCCGTGAAACTTCAACAGAGCTATGAAATCTCCTCATTCATCTGAATGGCAGAAGGCTATAGATGAGGAAATGGACGTTATGAATGAACTTAAAGTGTGGACTTTGGTTCCTTAACCCCGGAATACGAAAATTTTGGAAAATAGATGGGTTTACACCAGGGTTGGCAGGTTTTTGACACATGGAAGTTTTTGACGGTTTAAACTGTCACATCATAAAACCTTTTTCAAAAACCTTAAATACTGCTTTTCAATATAAAAATTTCCATTGGAAATGCACACGTTAATTGCATGCAAGGTTTGAAGTGACTATGTTATACAAAGAATAAATATTTAATATAATTCTAAAATAATTTTATACTCTCTACAGAATTATTTTTAACAAAAAATATATGTTTTTTTCTTATAAAATATACAATTTGAATAAAGCATAGCATAAACACTGAAGGAAAAACTATAGAATGATTTGACATTCCAAAATTTCTTCTACTGCTTATATATGTGCATTGATATAAACCATCTGCTGTACTCTTTTTACAACAGATAAGTGCTTAAAAAAGTTTATTACATCATATGTGTAATGATGATTTCTGTTAATAAATTATCTAGATAATCACTGAGATACTTTTGTTGTGCATAACATTGAAATATATCTAGCGATCAAAATACTAAATTGTACAACTAAAATGTCATTTAATTTGGTAATGCTAGCTTGTACATGAAGCTTAAGAAACTCCTGTAACTTATCCTTAGTCAAACCTAGTTATTCTTACTTCTACACATTCTGTGAGAGCATTTTTACATGGAATAAAATTTTGGGCAGATCAGAAAATTTGAAGTATCAAAATAGATTCTCAGTAATTATAATTCCGAATATAAAACCCTTTAACCTACATAAAAGTAAGTGTTTTTTATTTAGCATATCTATCAGGTTAAAAAACTATTTGACAACATTGACAATAACTTTTTTACTGTTTTAACACTGATTTATAGTTTCTGAAGCATGGGCGGAGATACGGGGGGGGGGGGGCATGAGGGGGCATTGCCCCCAGCATCAAAGGTGTGGAGTCGACTGTTCTAATGCATATATGTATATAAGAACTGACATCATCAACATCGTGCCCCCCCCCCCCCAGACTTCGAAGTCTATCTCCACCTATGTTCTGAAGTCCAAAACCTAATTCTGTGACACGCACATATTTACACACATATTTTGAATAAGCAGCTCTATTCCACTTAGCAAATTGAACACAGGTAATCAGTAGCTTAGTTAAAATGAACAACAAAACTATATTTCATATTTTCTAGACTTTTTGTTGAAAAATTCAAAATTGCAAATTATCATTAATATTTTGTTTTAATTATTGTAATAAATTAATGTTTGAAAATAAAACATTGTAATATACAAAAAGTAAGTTTTTCATCATGTTATATTCCTATTGTGTTCAAAACAATATCAAAGAGCATTCATTTAGGTTTTTGATGGTTCTCGACAGTTTAAACCTGGTTTTGACGCTTGTCATGTCAAAAACCCACCCCTGGTTTACACAGTGAAAAGAAATGAAAAAGGGAACATTGAACGCTATAAAGCTATACTTGTAGCTAAAGGCTGCAATCAAATCAAAGGTGACTCTTATGAAGAAGTATTTAGCCCCGTGGTCAACTTTACACTTATGAGATTATTTTTCAGTTTGTTAGAAAGGATGGCTTCATTGTCAATTAGATATCAAATGTGCATATCTTTATGCGAAATTGAATCATGAGGTGTACATGAAACAACCATTTGGTTTCATTGACTCTAACAAACATAATTATGCCTGTCGATTAAACAAAGCAATTTATGGTCTACGTCAGAGAAAACGTGAATGGTTCTTAGAATTTCATTCTGTTCTTAAGTCTTTACAATTTAAGAAATTGAAATGGTGTAATTGTGTGTATATATTTGGTAGAAGTGTATTATTATTTTATGTCGATAATAATTTGAAATTACACTGTTATTCTGATTTTGCCTGTAATAGGGATGATAAGATTTCTATGGGAGGAATGATCATGTTATTGGATAATGCTCCCATATCATGGCGAACATTTAAACATAAATGTGTTACAAATGGATTACCTTTTGGGTTTGATAATAATACGATTAAGTAATCGACGTTTGAGTTTACCCAAAATTCCAAAACTAACACGGCTATACGTGTTTCAGAACTATATGAAGTTCCTTCATCAGTAGCAGAAACAAAGAGGAAAGAAAATATGACCAGCTGGTCAACGACCTATCCAGCACACCACCCTTCTCAAAAAATCTGGCAACAGTTTCTATAATAATTATTCTTCTCCATCAGCATCACTATCACGTTCTTGGTTGTGATTGGCTCTGCCATTTTTCTTTTTTCCATCCTCTTGCTCTTTTGTTGCCGGTTCATTTTGAATTTGACTCTTGTCTACAACAGCGAGTAACTCCCGCTATAAGCAGTTCTTTCAATATTTTCTTTCTTCTTTGTTTCTGCTACTAATGAAGGAACTTCATATAGTTCTGAAACGTGTATAGCCATGTTAGTTTTGGAATTTTGGGTAACCCCAAAGTCGATTATTTAATCATATAAATGTGTTAGTTTATCAACTACGGAGGACGAATATGTATCATTAACTGAATCTGTTAAAGAACTTATTTGGATGCAAAATATTTTATTTAAATGCAAACAATTAGAAATTGATTTTGATAATTTTATTGTATATTTTGTGACAACCAGGCTGCCATTGATTTTTCATTATAACCCGTTGAGAACAGCTCGAAACATATCGATGTAAAGTGTCATTTTCTAAGAAACCTTGTGGAAAAGGAACTTTTTAAATTGAAATATATCAATAGCAAATGTAATCTTGCAGATTATTCTACAAAACTTATCGCTCTAAATAATATGAAATTATTATATGAACTTTTGTATGAAAGCATACGGCATGAGGGGGCTGATTGTTGGGGAAAAAAATTTTCATGCCTTATGTAAATTTCGAATTACGCTTGTCGGCAACTGATCGAATTCCATGAAGGATTTCCGTCAATAAAAGATGTCTGTTCTTGATCAGTGTTCATTTTTTGGTTATAATTGATATGCAGTATAGTTCAATATATGTTCGTTATGTCTCGTCACTGTTATTTTCCATGCTAAGCCTGAAAAATAAAATGAACTTTCGAACTTGAAATGGAATAAAATAAACTTTCGAACTTGAAATGAAATAAAATGAACTTTCCAATCAAATTGAGTTCTTATTGAGCGACACTGCACATTGCGCTGACAAATACACTATTGGAACCAAATGGCACAACATGTTAATTTTGGCGCAGTGTTCCCACCCCTGGAATATGGACTGGGTCACCGTTTGGTTAGGATGTACAGTAGTAAGTGATTTATGAAAAATAATCAGCTATATACAAGGTGATTATAATTAAAGTTCTGATTCCAAAACATAAATAAGAACTGCTGGTCAAAATGGCTTGAAAATTTGCATGGATCTATAGGGAGTATGTTGGGACGGTTGCGTGTAGTTTCAATTCAAGACATGAATGGATTTTAACTCACATGAAAGGACGCACTTTATTTACACAACATATTATATACAGGACGAGAAGCGAACTGACAACGAATGATAACTTGAATAATCACACGATGGTGCTTCGAGCGCGTACATCAATCACTGCTCTGGAGAAATGGCTTTCTTTTACTTCCCACGAGTATCAGTGGCGACGCCACAGATTCATTGCATGAAGCAATGGAATTTTATTTGGGGAAAGAAAAAAACTTTAAAATGTACAAGTAGATGATGCTGTACTTAGCCAGTGGTGTAATCTATTTTGTGCAACCACATCATTTCGGCAGTTCAACAGCATCAGTGTGTGAATAGCAGGGTTGGACAAATCCCAGATGTCGGGGTGGTCGAGTGGTCATAGTGACGGACTCGCATTGCGGGGACCCGGATTCGAGCCCCACCGTCACCACAGTGGTGGTCGGCTGAAGTTGGTTTTCTGTGGTTCCCAACTTCGAGGCGCAAATGCGAGCGATCTCCCCGTTAAAAAGTCTCGCCACAGAGAGTAACAGTCCTACAAACAGTACAAATATTCAGTCACTACACATCACTCACTTCACTTCTGAGATATAGATGGCAGCACTGAAAAATCATACACAACACCAGATACACACTCAGACTGTTAGGTACACGCACTTACACTTCCAGCACAACTCACTAGGTAGTAAATTGCCTATGGCAATAGACCTGAGTTGTGCTCGGTATGAAAAAAAAAAAAAGATGTCGGGGTGACTAGAAAATTGGTTTTGGCACCTAAAATTTTATATGCATCATTGCTAAAATAAAATGAAAGTATGAGACAAATTTTTTTTTTCTGATTTCGTAATAAGTCTTCCAACATGAGAATAGATCATAGAGTTCCGGAAAAGTAAAAAAAAAATACATTACTCTGGGACTATTTTTCTTGAGGAAAAACATGGTTCGCTCTTAATGAATTTGGCTGCCGCCTAAATTTTTTTTTTTATTTGTCCAGCCTTGGTTAGTAACACAACTTTTATCAAGATGCACATTGCAACACCAGTGAAGCAGCTGCAGAAGGACCATTTTGACAATAACAAGATGACACAACACCTGGCCATCATGTTCACCTGACAGGTAAACACTGCCATAACCCTTGCAACTTTTGGCTTTGGGGATACCCCAAAATGTTATGTGCAGTGATTTGAAGCGAATTGAAAGCACATCCACATCATTACCATGGCATAGGCTTACTCTGATCTGTTGTTGAACAAGCACTTTTGTTCTTTCACCTCACAGCCAGAACACAGAGGGCAACATATTTAACATTTCTTGTGTAAGTTGTTTGTTCAAATGACTTTGATTTTTGTGATGTTTCCAGGAATTACGAAATCATGCCATGCTAATTGCATTATCATTTTGTCTTGACTGGCTGTCATATCTATCCTACGAGCAAATTTCCCATGTGATTGATGAGTAGTGTCATCTATCTTAAATTTTTAAGTATTTTTCTCCATTTCACCATACTAAATTCCATTGCCTCAAGAACATTCATGAATGGTAATACAAATTTTCAAGTCATTCCAACCAGTGGTTTTTATTTTAGTGTTTTGAAATCAGAACTTTAGTTATATAATTACCCTGTAATCAAAAATCACTAGTAATTAATTTACATTAATTATGCTTCATTAAACACATTGTATTTGTGTAGCTTTTACCAGTTTTTGCAAAATAACATCCTAACTAAATGTATTGAAAGTAACTGGAGAAAACATCTTTATTACAGGATTAATATATATTAAGAATTCTCACAAACACAACATATTTCCTTGAGTTAAGCTATAAAATAACTAAATTGCAAAAGTTAGCTTTTATTAAAATGTAAGAAATACTTAGATTGATTAATATGGGAAACTGTGTTAATTACATTAATAAACATTTTATTTTAATTATTAGAAGTTTGAATGATTTTTCAGAAATGATTGCTCTTAATGCATAACCAAAACATCAGTTTAAACCAAAAAAAAACGGTTTTTGCTTTTTTTTACCAACCCTGGTATTAATATCCTTACTGTAGACAATTAGTGTCTATCCATGAGCAAACTTTTTGGGAATTTCTATTACATCAGTTTGAAGTAAATTGGCCACCATATGTTAACTCCCAGTGATGTTTTAAAGGGTATCTTCAATTATTAAACTGAAAACTGAAGAATGAAAAAAATAAGAGAAAAATGGCAAATTTTTGCAACAAGCATTCATAATATTTAATTTAAAATACACATTCAATTTTTAAATATCTCATAATGTTCTTCAAACTAAGTTAAAAAATTAGAGTATGTATTCTACAAGCACATGCATTCATGAAGAAATATCAATTAGAAAACGTGTTCAGCTTTAATTGTCTGTTGTGTTCACAAAGTAAATTTTAATAAAACTTTCATATCTACAACCTGTGCTGCTTACACAATGATAGCAAAATGTCTACAGATTTTCTTTCTTAAATATAAGTGCATGCAAGAGATCCTTTGGGAAAGTCATTTATCCAATGAACTATGAATCTAGTTGATTGAAAAAAAAAAAAAAAACTGACCAAAAACTAAAGGTTCTATTGTTCCCACTTTGAGAAATTTATTGAAAATGTAGCATCAACAAACACTTGGATCACACTGGCTATAATAGGTCGATGAGGAAAGCATGGACAGAATAGGGAAATGAGTACGAAAACTAAGGAGAGTGGTGGAATACCTCTAATGTGACCTCCTGCACTGTCTGCTGACTGATAACTTTAAGAAAAGATCTAGTGCAACTTGAGCTTGCAAAAGGGACAAAAAAAAAATAGTAATTTTATAACAAACCAAAAACTTGATAATTATAAATGAAGTTATTTTCAATGTTATGTGTCTGGTTAGTATTTTGCGAAAGTGAAGGTTTTTTAAAAGCTCACTCAATTTTTTTTATAATTTTTCAAATAAATATTGTTCAAATAAATATTTTCATAACATCGATTTTTTTCCCGCAGGTGAAATTTAGTCATATTTATAGAGTATTTTACGAATATTAGCCGTTTTATTGTAAGGCTATTTCTAGAGATATGTTAAAGTGTTAATTTTTTTTAGTGTTAATAATTTTACTGGTATTTTCATTATTGAGCAACTACAACAAACTAAAAATTAAAAAATGCCTGAATGAAAAATATGTAGAAGTTATTTGCATATGCGGGTATTATATATATATATGTGTGTGTGAGGAAATATTTTTTATAAATGAATACATATGCACTACGAAATAGAAAAGATGCATTTTAAAAACACATCTGCTTTTTTTCACATGGTAATTTTTTTAATGCATATTTTCTCATTTTTTGTACATACTTAGATTTCTAGTGCATATTCTGGAGTATTTAATGTACATTTTGCATTTTAAGTGCACATTTTGCACTTAAAGAGCATATTTTTGCATTTTTAAGTGCATATTTTTGCATTTTTAAGTGCATATTTTTGCATTTTTAAGTGCATATTTTTGCATTTTTAAGTGCATATTTTCACATTTTTAAGTGCATATTTTGCCACTTTTTAGTGCATATTTTGCCACTTTTTTAGTGCATATAATCCGGGCTCTAGTGATAACAATACCCAAATGACAGTATTATCTGTGATTCCAGTAAGCAGTCTACTGCGTATCTAAACATGGCAGACATCCAAAAATTAAGTTCTTACCAGAATATTATGTCACCGTGTTTTGCATATGCAGGTATCGCACTGGATATGGTACAAAATCCATAAGAATACAAAACTGCTTCCTCAACTTCCATGAACTTTGCTAACCTCGTTTCAAGCTCTGTATGTATATCTGAAACATGAGTTATTAACGCATAAATCCATTAAATTAAATTAAAATGATTCACATACAACAGGCGAGAAACACAATCACAGCAATGTGCAAGAAAGAAACTTGTTTGTATGCCAATTAAAATTTTGAACTTAACAATTTCACTTACAAGGCTAATAACTCAAAACCTAGAGCTTAAGAAATCATTTAGAAATGAGAGAGAGAGAGAGAAATGAGATGAGAAATGCATTGAAGCTCTTTTTAAAGTATAAATTGTCCAAATTTATAACAAAAATTTATAAGTGAAGTAAATATCAAGGTTGTTTGTTTTGAACCATGGTTTAAACCAAGTAATTTTTTGAAAAAAACCAGTCTGGTTTTTTTCAAAAAATCACATTAAAAGTGGCCTATAAATAAAATTTTCCCCCTTAAAAATATCACATTGGTTCATTATTAGCCAATATGTTTTATTCTTACATTTTCTATTCTTGGGATCCATTCTGATGGTATATCTTTAAATGGTGCGAGATGATATAAGTGTTTCTTTTCAAAAAAAAAAATCTAATAAAAGTGGCCTGAATATAAATTTTCTTTCATATTAAGTACCTTAGTCACTGAAAATTATATACAGTATCAAAATTTCTCATTCTTACTGCATTTTCTAACTTTTCGCTACATTCTGATGCTCTGTATCTTAAGCAAATTCATGAATGAGGATTGTATCACACATATGTGGTGGTTGTGTATTATCTCACAGGCTTTTTTTCCTTTGCAAAGAAGCAACAACAGTAGTGACATCACTGGCATGCTAAAGGCAGGTGGTCTTGTAATCCAAAAGGAGACCAGCTGTTCCTTAAGGACAAAGACCAGTGTACACTAGTAATTACATTACCTCAGATATTTTAGTTTTTTCTCTCATAGGAAGCAACACATCTCATACTGTATATCGCCACCTGGCTTAATATCAAATTATTTTTACATTACCCCCAGTTAATCAAGGTTCTACGGTACAATGGTATAACACAGTATAAGCCCAAAATTGGCAATTTCATGAAGTAGCCGGTGATTGCTGTCTAAATAATTTACCGTTAGAAATTCCTTAGAATATGGACTGGGTCACCGTTTTGTTAGGATGTTTTTATGAAATGAATAATCAATTTATGAAAAATAATCAGCTATATACAAGGTTATTATAATTAAAGTTCCGATTCCAAAACACTTATAAGAACTGCTGGTCAGAATGGCTTGAAAATTTGCATGGGTTCATTGCATAAAGCAATGGAATTTTCTTTGGCGAAAGAAAGAAACTTTAAAATGTACAACTAGATGATGCTGTACTTGGCCAGCAGTATATTTTGCACAACCACATCATTTCAGCACTTCAACAGCATCAATGTGTGAAAAGCAAGGCTGGACAAATCCCAGATGCTGGGATGACTAGAAAATCAGTTTTGGCACCCAAAATTTTATATGCATCATTGTTAAAATGAAGTGTAAGGACAAGACAAATTTTTTTTGATTTTGTAATAATGTATTTTCCAACATAAGGATGGGTCATAAAGGCCTGTAAAACCGTAAAAAAAAAAATTAATAATTATAATAGTTACTCTGGCCTGTTTTTCTTGGTGGGAAAAACATGCTTTGCTCTTTCCCCTCCCAAAAGAAAAACAGGCCCAAATTTGGCTGGCACCTAAATTTATTTTTCATTTGTCCAGCCCTGGTTGGTAACAAAACTTTTATCAAGATGCACATTGCAACTGCAGAAGAACAATTTTGATAATAACAAGATCATACGACAACTGGTCATTATGTTCATCTAACAGGGGAACACACTTGCAACTTTAGGCTTTGGGAATACCACAAAATGTTATGTGCAGTCATGTTTCCAGGAATTACGGAATCGTGCTACACTAATTGCATTATCATTCTGCCTTGACTGGCTGTCACATCCATTCTACGAGCAAATTTCCCATCTGATGGATTAGTAGTGTCATCCATCTTATTTTTTTCTCTTCACTATACAAAATTCCATTGCCTCAGGAACATTCATGCAAATTGTCAAATTATTCTGACCAGTGGTTTTTATTTTACAGTGTTTTGAAATCAGAAATTTAGTTATAATCACCCTTTATATTGTAAATCATTGATAATTAATCTGCATTAATTATTCTCCCTTAAGCACATTGTATTTGCCTAGTTTTTAATCAAAGTTTTTGCAAAATTAAGTCATAATTAAGCGCATTGAAAGTAACTGGAGAAAACATCTTTATTATATGGTTAATAATATAACATTAAGAATTCTCAAACTAAATATTTCCCGAGTTAAGCTATAAAGTAACTAAATTGCAAAAGTTGGCTTTTATTAAAATGTAAGAAATATTTACAGATTAATTAATATGGGAATAGTGTTAATTACATTAATAAACATTTTACTTTTAATTAATTAATTATTAGAAGTTTGAATGATTTTTTACAAATTTTATTGTTTTTAATGTAAATGTTATTGGAAAAAAAAGGTTGAAACCAAAAAACCAGGTTTTTGGCTTTTAAAAAAAATGTTTTTTATAACAACCCTGGTAAATATCAAACCCTTCTCAAATGAAGACATCAAACTATTCTCATAATATATGTCATATGTATATATAAAATATCGGATGTGAAATGAAAAAGTAAGATGAGATTTAAAATACAAAATTCCATTTATTAATTTCATTAATCAATAAACAGCAAAAGGAAGTGTTCATGTTAAGTGAAATGTTCTCATTTTTAATTTACAGTGAAACCTGTGTGGCGACAGTGACCACCACTGGATGGCACTGTCCGCGTCTTAGGGAAAAGACACGCCTGTGCAATGGAGGAAATGGACTTGCGTTTTGCGGCTCGAAACAGACAGTCACGTGGGCAGCTCATTCTTGTAGGTTCTGCAAATTTAATTGTATAATAAATGTTAATTATCTATGAATTGCGTGAAGGAAGTGTTTGTCTTCAACTGCCACATTCCTTCTACAACAATTGGTGACCTGGCCGATCCCGAACACTCTTCCACCTGAATTTCCATTCCGCCTCTGTCGTTACCTACTGTCATGGCAACGAATGCAAAACTGCCACCTTTCTGGAGCTGTGAACCTGAACTCTTTTTCAGCAGCATAGAGTCATTGTTCTTCATTCATAAGATCGAAGATGATCTCACGAACTGTGAACTCATCATCAGTGCGCTTACTAAAGCTTTCGAAACCGCTACTTCAATACACGGACACAATCTAACACACCTAAAAGAACCAAGGACACTTTACTTTCCAAATATGCCCAATCGAAGTAAGCCAAAACCAGGCTCTTGCTACAGCTCTCTCTCGGAAGTCAACGTCCTACAGCCCTTCTACGAAGTATGCGAGAACTTTCTGAAAATTCACTCACCTATTTCCACCGCAGGTGCAGAGCATCCTGAGCATTTCGGAAGTGTCTCTTGACGCCCCTTAGCGACACAAGCCGACCAGATCCTTGTGTAGCATCTCCTATAGGCTATGTCACGTGATTTGTACATCCATAATGTCCATTAATTCATTGGCAAACTCAAAAATATAGGCAATTTCCAAATTAACTCGTTTATTATTTCACATCTTGACATATTATGTTAATTTTGTTAAATAGGAATCAATTGAACAGAGTTGAACACAATTGCTAAACTCTCGATATAAAACATGGAAGACCTCACCCAATTATGTCAGCAACTATCCCTCAGGCTAAGATAATCCTGACGACCTCTCTGAGGAATCAGATGATAATGTCAGCAAGATAGCGATTCACCATTCGGCACATCGATGACATGGCACACAATATTAGGTGTTAGTTGACAGGAAGACGACACACCAGAGACACTTGTTAGATCTCATCACGTATAGAGGTTGACCATCGCTATTTATTGCAAGAAGCCGTAATCGCATCACTGCTGGACGTATCACGATATCATCAACCACCTTATCAACAACTTAATGTAGATATCTATTACCTACACGTGAGAATTCATCACCAACTACCCAGACCAGCTGGTGTAGCACAAAACCAGGGTCGTCATTTCAACTTTTCCGGGGGGGGACAAAGCACATGTACTCAATGTATGTATATATATCATTTCTATTGTATTTTCAAAAGCCAGGGGGACCCCCCTGCCCCCCCCCCTAAATGACGGGCCTGCACAAAACCTAACACTCTAAGAAATTAGTTGAACATGGTTAGAGAAGGCTCATATGATGGTAACTGGTTAGTGTGAGAGCTTCCTCTCTACACTCAGAACTGCTTCGTTGAAAAAGCAAGATGAATTGAAGAATGAATGCACTTCTGAAGCATCAGCCAGGAGTATACATAGCAGTGAACAAGTTTTTCATAGGACCAATCGGCATACTGTTGATCTTCGGCGTACAGAGAAATCTATGATGTCACTCAATGGATTTGCATATTGAGACATGGCTTGTAATTATCGGAACAGTATTATTTTTCTATGGGTAGTAACAGGCTCAACAAGATGGAACAAGTTGATCAGGCTATATGCCGCCAATGGTGAGATAATACCAAACTGTGGTACGTGAGTCATTTTGCTGAATCTCGGTCTTCGTAGAGACTTCAGCTGGAGTTTTGCTCTTCACCAAAACATTGCAAGCCATTATCGTGCTGATTTCCTGAACCACTACAAGCTGACGGTGGATATCGGCAACAATCAACTGGTCGACTCGACGACATGACTGTCAAAAAAAGGTAAGTACAAGCAGGCGCGGATCCAGGGTGATGTGTTGGGGGGGGGGGCGAATTTGCGGAGTGAAGGAGTTGATCACTGATCCACAACCCAGTGTCAGCAGACTCTAAAAATACTTTAAATTTGAAAATTTGATGTTTCTAAAAAATTAAAAGTAATTTAAATTTAATTAATTCTTAATAACGTTTTTTATAAGTAACATCCTGGTTTAACAAATTGTATACAACAACTACTGTACATTACAATTGATGAAGTAGCTGTTAAAAAATTTGTGTGTGGTTATTTATGTCTGCCAACCTCGCAAAAAGAACCAAAACCGTTCCCAAAAAAATTTTGGGGGCCACTAAATAATATGTGTTATATTAAGAAACGTAAGCCATTTTGATACACATTGCAAACCAATTTTTTTTATTTACAGTATCATGCGCAACCGTACAAGTAACTGCAAGCTTTTGAAAGCAGAATATCGAAAGCATATGCAGGGCGATTCAGAAAAGATGGGAAAACTTTAAGAGGTGAGAGTACACACCAATACAAACGATTGGCATCGAAGAATGCATGGTCTAGCATGAAACGGAAACGTGCTAGAGCGTTTCGAAATGGCCGCTCTGCAAACGTTAAAACGGCATTCCTGTTGAAATTTACCGGGAGAAAAAGAACAACATGCATGCAAATGCAACCTGGGGAAGAATAAAAAACCATACGCAAATCTGCGTCACAGTAAATAGAAGGTGCGGACGCCAGCCCTGTGAAGTTATTGCAGCGTGCAACTTTTCTAATGGCCGTATTCACCGACGGCTGTTAACATGCAAGCGCCTGCTAAAACGATGGTTATTTGGAAAACGGTATTCTCCGCGCTTCACAGACCAGTTAGCAGCCAGTTTTTTCGTGATAATGTAGCCACTGCTATTTGGGCTGTTGACGGGCATGTTAACGCATGTGCGTTTAGTGTATTTTCGGACTTCTTTTTTCCACTTTTCTTTAATGTTTATTTCATGGTTTCCATTTTTTTGCGGTATTTTTTGAAAATTCCAATTTTATTAGCAAACTCTGAATTTATTTCGTTTTTTTTCCTTTTTTCCCATTGGTAATTCAAAGTCCATTTTGCGGACTGAAAAAAAAAAAATTTTCAATATTTTTGACAATCCTAATGCCGTCGAATCCCGTTTTAACGAATACCGTTATAGCGAAAATCTCCTTTTAATGAACACTTTTCTCATCCCCAAGCTAAGTTTACATAGGAGCAATGCAAAAACCTCAAATTACCTCATGACGAAATTTCTGTGATTTCTCCGGTATCTCGGAATTCGTTATAACGGGATTCGACTATACAATTTTAGACTTGGAATTTTGTGTTTGGTAATTTTAACGGAATTTGAATTCTTTTTTTTTGGTTTCTTTCTTGGGTACTTCATAGTTTCATGAACCTGAAATGCATAAAGTTTTTGGGCAATTCAACGTTAATTTCGCAGACGTTGAATTACCAAAAATATATATAAACAGTGGATCCGTCCCACCTATAACATTTTTCCTAAACTATCATGGGAAAACGCTTTAAACGAAAATCTTATTGAGAATGATTGGGACCATGGCTCCCACACATAGGCGGAGATAGACTTGGAAGTCTGGGAGGAAGGGAGCGCGATGATGTCAATTCATATATACATTATATCAGTCGACTCCACCTTCTCCGCCCATGCCCCCACAAGGGCGGGGCTAACAAGGCTCCATTCCCGGGACAATTACCATAACTTTTTTTTCATGCTATAAATGCACTATAGAAGCCAAAGATCCCAGCCTAAGGGACCCTGCTCCAGGATGTGGGGGACATGAAAATAATTATTAATCGAGAAAACGTTGTGGGGACGTTATGAGCGCATCGGCTGTATGTGTAATATTAATAATAATGAAGACATTCAAATTTCATTTTCTGGACTTTGAATCTATTTTCGTATGTATATACTTAAAAACTTGAATTCTATTTCATAGTCTCTGCATTCAATTCTAAAAAAGCCATCTATATCTCTCTAAACCGTCCCACCCGGGGGCCATTTCCTGAAGTTAAGAGAGGCTACTAATGCCTCTACTTCAGCGCCTCACGACACAGTGCGTGAAATTAGGAAGGCAGATTCATGTGTCTCCAGTGGTGTAGATGGTAGCATGCTTGCCCGGTATGCAAGAGGGCCTGGGTTCGAGTCCCGGCGGAGACGTGATGACTTTTCTTTCCGAGCTCACCTCAGCATAATATCCGGAAAATAACTGTTTCCTTGAATGCAGAGTATTGTTTACAAACTGGCATTTCTTTGATGGCTCAATCGAATACACACACATAAACCTTTGCTTTTGAATGTAAAAGTATTTGTATTTTTATATGGAAAAAATACACTTTTTTTCGTGAAATCATCAGACAATAATATTTTTTCAGCATTTGTAATAATATTAAAAAAACACTAGTCATCACATGGGAAAATGAGGTGGGGATGTTGACAGAGCTTCAGCCCTGGGATGGGTTGATCGTAATTTTTTGTTTTACATTCTAAATTTACCTCAAATGGCCCGCAAAAAGTCCTGGCATGGGGGCCCGGCTACAGGATGTGGGGACCTTGGTTGAGGGATAATCAGGGGCCACTCCGGATCATTATGTATCACACTTGTGAATACTTAAATTTGTTTATATAATAATTTTATAAAAAGGAAATAAATAACTGTTAAATAAAGCTTTACATACCTCATCAGCTGCTTGAGAATCATAATCAGATTCCTCCATATCTTACAGAAATGTGATCAAGCATGTTTCTTGTGACAAGGTCGAAACGGATGAAGAGCTGTACCAACGTTACAAACATCTGTTTCTTGAAATTTCTCTAATTCGTTACTTTATTCAACAAAATAAAACTACCAATAACAAAAATAAATGACATCTTGCGGCGATAGCCATCGCGATCGTCCTCCATCTTGTTTTCAAAAACACTCGCAGCAGCAGAGGAAAAAAGAATAAACAAGTGATCTTTATTGACGAATCAGCATCAAGATCATCATCATCACTTGTTAAACGCTGTGGTCTTGTCACAACTGCTCACTGGTTAGACGAGTATACCGATTTTTTCTAACATGCGCAATAGCATTCATCCGCATGTTATTCGACCGGCCGTTTAACAGTCCCTCCGTGAATACAGGATTTTGGAACACTTTGGCAATACCGAGTCAGCGCCTTTTATTCACTGTGACGCAGATTTTCATATGGCTTCTTCTTCTCAAGGTTACATTTGCATGCATGGTGTTATTTTTCTTCTGATAAATTTCAACAGGAATGCATTTTAACGTTTGCGGAGCGGCCGTTTCAAAACGCTCAAGCACGTTTGCGTTTCATGTTAGACCAGGTATTCTTTGATGACAATTGTTTGTACTGGTGTGTATTATCACCCCTTAAAGTTTTTCATATCTTTTCTGAATCACCCTGGATATGAATAATAATTATTATTAAGTTTTCCTATAGAATCCTTCTCTATTGCTTGATAAAAATTATGGTCCATAATTAACCTAACAAAACAAATATACACAAATACAAATACGTACATATGTATTCGATATTTTTTTTCCAGGTTTTTATGCCACAGTAGGCTGATACTTCTTTTTTGTTTTTGATACCTTTGAAAGTATTAAATTTTTCAATTTTTGTGACGTTTAATACCAGTTAGGTGAAATAATACAAATAAAGAGAGCACATCTGTGAACCATAGGAAATTAATTCTAAGTTACCTTGGATCCCAGACATCTCGTTTAGGTCCATGACACACATGCTAGTAAGTAACAGGTTTTCGTGCTACTTAGTGGTATGTGTATCACAGGCCTTAATAGAGACGATCCTGGAATATTTGAAGAAGAAAAAAATGAAAACCAAAACCCTATAAAAATGCAGCAGCGATCAACCAGTATGTAATGTGCATACAATGACAGTCTCTTACCAGTAACAGGTCACACTGCGCCAGCGAAAAATATATGTGTGACAGCTCAAACTTGAAATGAATACATGCCTCTGTTAAACTAGCTTTTATAAACTTTGTAAAACTTCCGTAAACTTCTCAAATCCCGAATATTAAAATGCAGATACATATTATTCGTAAAATAAGCAAAAATATCTCATAGATGCAGATAATTCGAAAATAAACGAAAATATATCACAGATGCAGATAATTTGTAAAATAAGGAAAAATATCCTGGGTCGGGCATGGATGTATACTAACACTAACAAATTCCCTGGACAGATCGTAACGATCTCTTGGGAATACGTCTTGATCACATTCATATCTCATAGATGCAGATTTTTCATAAAATAAACAAAAGTTTAGATATACAAATTATTATTCATAAAATAAATATCAATATGATACAAATCATGCACAGCCCTTTCACATGGAATGGATGCATCCGCGCATAGCTATGCCCCCTCCCATATCACGACCACCTAGATAACCTGGTTATCTAGGTTATATAGGAGGTCGTGCTCATACGCCTGCTTTAACTGGAGAACTGCTGTTAGATTTGAATAATTTTAGACGCGGCGGAAGGGGGGTATCATCCACTCGCGGGCGTCCTCACGGTGGTATTGATCGGCCATTGGTTTCTATGCATGTCTTAACGTCTTGTCACTCAGAGCGGATTAATTAAGTTATACTAGTTAAAAACAACAAAGTGATACCCATTTTTTTCACAGCAATTTTTAAAAATTGGTTGGAAAATTTCAAAATTGGGCATTATTGTTATATCAGTATTCAAATACAGTATATAAAAATTGAGCAATGCATTGCCCAATTCCAAGTGTAACAAAAACCGTTAAATCAGTGATTAATCCACGCGGGTGCGGGTCCCATCCGCTCCGTCTGAAAGACACGTCATGAAATAAACAAAATGTCCATAAACAAAACAAAAACACATAGATGCAAATGATTCATAAAATAAACTCCAATCTTTGAGTTTTCTTGTTAGCGAATCGATCAATGACCTGATTTTCATCTACGTATAAATTGTAGTGCACATTCATCAGTGCGAGACCCACTAATCGTTCTTCACTCAACGTGGATCGCAACCAAGTTTTTAGCCTCCTTAGTGTTGAGAATGTCCTTTCAGCAGCAGCGACGCTTATTGGCAAGGTGGCAAGGATACGAATCAGTGCAGGGGCATAGCCAGAAATTTCATTCGGGGTGGGGGGGGACCAAAGTGACAGAACAATTGGCCATCTTTTTTCCTTTTTTCGGTCATTTTCTCTTTGCGGCTTGCGCTGCATTACGAGTTCCGAGTAACGAGCAGTATTTTGATGCAATCGTTTCTACGACAACTTCATCACATGTATATTTCATTCACTTCTTTGGGGAAACATTAAGATCTTCAACTATATTTTCCAACACAAGAATGAAAATAGTTCGTCAATAATATTCTTCAGGATCTGTTGATGGGTTGTTGTCTCTTCACATTTGCCTTTTTGCTATGTGAGGGACCTTCAGCTCGATCCCAAGTGCTTTGGCTACACCATCAGCTTCACTGAAGAGGCGAGAAAATACATTTTCGCAATCCCTTCGTTTGGTGTGAAGTACAGAAAGTGTCACATAGAATATCTTCTGCTTGTTTGAGGTCTATATTTGATTTTTGGAAAAATCTACTTGAAGGTACGGTATCTTCCATGACGTCAGACAAACAGATGACAGTGATGATGAATTCGCTTTAGCAAACTGCCGATAAGAGGCATTTGGCCCCCAAAGCACTTTCGGCTTCCTTCCATGATGCAACGCATTCCAAGGCTCGCACAATTTCGCGATATGAAGTTCGGAACTGCATAATACTGTCATGTCTTTTGATCCACCGAGTTTCGCAAAGACCTGTAAGTTTATGACCCAAAACTTGTTGCAGAATAAATGAACGCTTTGAAGATGCTGTGAAAAAAAGAAATTATTCTTTTCCTTGACAGCATTTCTCACTGATTGCACTTTAGATGCTTTTGATATAGCTAAATTTAGAGCATGATTATGGCATGGACAATGAACAACATTTTTTGCCTTCCTTTTTATTTCAGCTACAGCACGCCGCGCAACAGACATCATTATGGTGCATCCATCTGTAGATATACCAACACAATGGGTAGGATCCAAACCAAGTTGTGTAAACGTAGAAATTACGATTTTCCCAATGTCTTTGCCACTGACAGTTGGTTCTTCATAGCTTTCTTCACCATTTTTTCTTCCATCGTCTGCCTTACTTTCTTCACATTCTTTCTTCTCTTCACCTTCTTGGTTGGTTCTTCATAGCTTTCTTCACCATTTTTTCTTCCATCGTCTTCCTTACTTTCTTCTCTTCACCTTCGTGCCCATCATCAAATCTTCCATTTTTATAATCTCGAGGATTTAAAAATTTTACAAAATCTTCTCGTATTTGCCCTTTGAAAATGTACCTTACAACAATGGTTAATTGAGATTCATGGGCCGCAACTGTTGTTTCGTCAAATAAGATACTGTAAAATTTTGTATCCTTTACCTGTGCCACTATTTTTTCTAAAATTTCCTCTCCGCAACATGTTATCAATTCGTTTTGAGTGGTTTTGCTCATAAACGTTGCCCTTGAGGAAGCTCGTTCGATATGTTCTTGAAGAACTGTATCACCACATTCAACTCTATAGCGAAGGGGGGCATGAAAATTGCCTTCATTATCTGGTCTTTTATCTGCCTGTAACAGTTGCCCATCGTCTCTATGTCCTCGGAAAGCGATGTTTTGTCTTCCGAGAAACAGAATAGTTTTTGCAATTGGTATTAATCTGCTGCGATTTTCTTCTACCTGTTTGTGTCGCTGACTGTAAATTTGATTAACTACATCACTTGCTGGATTTTCCAAACTTTTTAGAAATTGCTTTCCAGCCTCAACAGCAAATAAATGATATTCATTTTTTTTGTGCGATTCCAGAACTCCATCCTTGTCTAGAATTTTAGCAAAGTTCTGCAGAGGCTTGACCACCAAGGTATTTAATGGAACAGTTTTGCTATACCCACCTATGTTTCCCGCTGTAAACAAAGGGCAGTACTTACAAAAGTAGCCTTTCTGAACATCCGAAAACACAAGCCAATTGTTGTTGTCGAGATGTTTATGAGATGCATACCTTTTCTCCACTTTACTCTTTTTATTATGTTCTGAGAAAGGGAAAACGCAATTTGCGGGTGGTCTCCAGTGATTGACTAAAAGTAGCTTTTTGGTAAAGTCATCAATTTTGGAACTAACGTAGTAACCAATATCATATTGCACAGGTACCGAAGATAATAGATGAAATACTAGGGTAGTCAACATTGCTATTGACTTCTTTAGTAGTATTTGCATGTCCTGGTGGTGGTATAACAGAAATGGGGCAAGTCGACGAGCCTTTAGACTTCGGGATGAAAAAACTGTCGATTGTTTTAATTTTCTTTTCAAATTTTTTCGTTTCTCCATCATTCCCCTGTAAATAATATTCCTAATAATCCATACTATATATATATATATATATATATATATATATATATATATATATATATACACACACACACACACACACACAGCACATATATAACAAATAATTAGTAAATATATTTGAAAAGTTATACTTTTTAAATGTAGATATATTGTAACTTGGAGGTGGACAGTCTCCAGCCTTTTTATTTTATACCGTACATGATCTTGACTCTACCAGCAAAATTCGCCAGTTTTAGCCATAGCAATATATATTATAGCCATTAAATATTGTGAGAGTAATCAACTCCATCTATGTTTTTTCTGCTATTTTTTCAGTTTTTTCTTCAATTTTTTTTTCTACAACACAGATTTTCAACCCAAAGGCCCCACCACTAAAAACCATACCAGAATTACTTGATCTTGAAACGTAAATTTTGAAATGAGCAATTTCTCCTAAAGGATGAAAACTTTTCTTTAGAAACACCTTGTCACGAGTTTCGGAAATACTAATCTAGAAATATAAAATCTTAGACATGCTTAAAGCACCAAATGGTAAATCGGGCATATGCAAGTGGGAAGTCATGACAGAATAAAAAAATATGAAATTAATGAAATGGTTTTTACTAAAGAACTGGACAAATCGAAAAAAAATCTAGGCTGCAGAACAATTTTATAGGCACCAAAATGAGTTTTATCCGAAAAAAAAGTCCAAACTAATGCTTCTTTTCATTTTTCAGGGCATAATGACCCTCTTTCGTGTTGACAGGTATGCTGCTATAAATTCCAAACATTTTGGGCTGCTCTCAGCCTGCAATTTAGTAATCACACTTTTCAATCAAAATTTTAGGCGCCATTACCAATTTTTTAGTCACGATGGCAAACTGGCACCTGGGATTCGTCCAGCCCTGGTTGGTTTACTGTATTCACTAAGTTAAAAAAGTTAGTGAGAAACAAATATAGGCTGTTCTCGATAACAAGAAATAATTATCGCATATTTTAAAAAATAGTTGGTGTGTGTGCAAAATTCAGCAAAATTTAAGAAGACATAAATATCATAATGTAAATCTACTTCTAGGATTTAAAATGATAAATTTTTCTTTCAAATTCGTACTTACAAGGGTCGTCAGAAAATTGCTCAAATATATTTTTTTTTCTGCCAACAGACATGTTAAATAAGAAGGAGCATTACTTTCATTCCAAATTAAATTATTTGTATTTTTAAATATAATTCATTATGATTATATCAAGTGCTTTCAATATTACCTTTGAGATTTTTTATTTGAAAAGATTCTTCATCATTAAAATTAATTCCCGCAGAGCATGATGGGGCCCTATGTTCTGATAGATAAGGGGTCATTCAAGTATTACGCCAGCATCGAGGGAAAGTGTTTCGGATTTGCTGACTTTTGATGACAAGGGGAGGGGGGTTTGAAGGTTGCTTACATCCTCAACCACCCCATTTTGAAGATATGAAATATTCTAAGCTTCTGACGAAATTTTGCTGATAGGGGGGAGGGGGGGTCAGTGTTTTGCTAACAAGGGGGGAAGGGGTCAAAAATGGCTGAAAATCTGCTTACGTAATACTTGAATGGCCCCTAAAGGTCCATGTTCAATTCCCGCCTCCTGCAGTAGAACATCTAAATCACAATTTTTTGTTGATCCTTGGAAAGATTTTTCACGCACCCTACTCTGGGGAATTGGAGCGAAAAAATAAAAAGTGGTCAAAATCATCTTCAGCCTTGTGGGAGGCCATATCAATACAATTATCAGTGAATCCACAAGGGAATGTGGCTTCGTTGCCTGGGAAAACCCTGATGTGATTTAAAACATACAGAAATTGATTTCCTCATCCAACAATATTAAACCTTTAAATTTTTCACTTACCGAAAATAGATTTCTTTTCATAGAATCCTCCATTCAATTCAATAATGGCATCCAACCTCCTGCGCATGGACTGAACTAGGTTTTCGGTTTTCTGTTATATCTGTAATTTTTGACAACTCTTTCAACAATGTCTGTCTCAAAAATGCTTTGTTGGCAATACTACACTTGCGAACTCTTCTCTCGAGTTCATCCCATAAGTGTTCAATAGGATTCAAGTCAGGTGACTGAGGAGGTGAATGAAGCTGTCTAGGTACCTTGTAAAGAAGCCATTCCTTCACAATCTTTGCAGTATGCTTTGGATCATGATCCTGTTGGGAGATTCATTGGCTTCAGAGACCTAATTTGTCGACAGATGCTTGCAAATTATCTTGCAGTCACCTTCAATGAAAACTAATTTCCCTACTCTCCCCCCCCCCAGACGCTGACATGCATCTCCAAACCATCACACTGCCTCCACCATGCTGGACTGTTGGAGTCAGAGTTTCAGGTTTCATTTCCTCACACATTTCTCCTTCTCCAAATTTTTCCGTGACCGTCGCTACCGAAAATATTATATTTGCTTTCATCTGTGAATAAGACAGATAAGTTTTCCGAAAACGAAATCCTTTTGATGATACTGTTTAGCAAAATCGAGCCTCTTGTTTTGATTTACGGTGAAGATCAGAGGTTTTTGTCTCGGAACTCGTCCATGAAATCCTTTCGATCGGAGAATTCGTCTGACAGTTTCAGGATGCAGTGTTGTTGGTCGTTGATGCAATATGCTGCGTCAATTTGGGAGCGGATAATTTCGGATTCGACTTGACTTTATTAACAATTGATAGTACATCCCAATTACTCAAAACCCTCAGACGACCACAGTGAGGTTTATTAAACACATTTCCGGCTGATTCGTAATTTCTGACAAGGGTTTGGACACTGGAATGGCTTTTTCCAATAATTTTTTAAATCTTACCATAAGATTTTCCTTCTGTTCGCAACTTAATCACCATGTTTCTTATGTCAACAGGAATCTCTCTCTGCGTAGCCATTTCAACATCAGAACAAAGGCAATATGAGCCTAGTACAAGTACGGAGTTGCTTTTCCGTGTTTGAAGCAGTATTTTTTTCTTCCCTCTCAAATACTACAACAATTTCACGTGACACAACTAAAATGTGCTTGCTGTATGTAGATTTTTGTGACATGGTCTTCTATGAAATTTGCATACTCTTGCGAATTTATTTCATATTTGTCATTTACAGTAATAAAATTTTGTTACACTTTTGATACACAAAGTTCTGAAAATAATAGGTTAACCCTAAAATGTGCGATTCCTTCACAAGTACCATTTCCAAAGGTGTATGTAGACTTTTGTGACTGACTGTATACTGAGTGTAATGCAAGAGAATGCGAAGTGACTCCGGGTATTTATACCTAAAAAGGAAGTGCGGAACGATCCAACTCCTGGGACCTACCATCTCAAAAAAATACACATCAGAGCATGACCAATAGGAAAATACAACATACAATTTGCATAAAGAAATGACAATAGATTTTTTATAGGAACTTTCACAGAATAGAAATGGCGATGTGATCAGGATCACACATATTTCCGGACTATGAGCAATGAAAATATCACAGACTAATTTAATCAACCATGCACGGTTTTAAAAGGTAAGAAAACATAAATTCTATTAAAAATTATACAATTACAACTATATAAACATGTTTCAAAAATAAGAGTTAGAGGCAGGTTTGGCAAATTCCCCAAAGGTTCCCGACTACTGTTACAGATCGATCGAATCAAACCAGTATATCTCCTCAACCACCAGTACCTGGACGGGCCAGACATAGAGAAGTTCCATCAACACCAGAGCAGCAGATGACGATTATTCCAGCCACCTCACACGTGACATTTGCACTGACTACTACTATGACTCAATATACCTGTTCCGGCAGAATAGCCCAAGCTCCGGATAGACCAAAGCTGCATTAAGAGTAAGCGTGAACAGTCCTACGGAAAAACCGGAATCCAAACATGACATCAGCGCCCACTATGTTCAGGAAGGACAAACTCCTGCTGCTGGCCTGTGATTGGCTGCTTGCGTCGGGAAGGAATCGTCTTTTTTCCACTCCACGCCATTTTGTTTACTTTACTCACGTGAAGACCCTTGGTTAGGTTGGTTAGCTATTGCTCTTGATTTTTTTCGGCGAATTTTAATCTTTAAAATTAAAAAAAAGGTCCTTCTAAGGGCCAACTAAAATTCTCTACACACCTTGTAGCTATATTTATTGAATATGTCCGCGTATCCGAAGTTTTATTGCAGATTTGATGGTTGCAAAATGAACTCGAGGACTGGTGTTCACATGTATAAATTTCCGAAAGACAGCAACAGGTAAGTGAAAAATTTCATTCATTTTATATTATTTTCTACGACATGATAAAAGAATTGATTTATCAGGGCTATTGTCAGTCAAAATTGCGCGAAATTTCACTGAAGGGGAAAGAGCCTGACATTGGTAGGGCGTAGGGGTAATAATAATGTGCTTTGAAGATATAGACAGACATATATACGATTGTAATATTTCAATTCATTTTCACGGACGTTGAGGGGGTAGACATGTCAGAGCAGCACATTTTTACTTGTAATTAATGTAAATTCACAATTAATTTGCAATTAATAAACTCTCTAGTTAATAGAGATATAGATGGCTTCTTTCTCAGCCAGAGATATCAAGGAAACAGTTATTTTCCGGATATTATGCTGAGGTGAGCTCGGAAAGAAAAGTCATCACGTCTCCGCCGGGACTCGAACCCAGGCCTCTTGCATACCGGGCAAGCATGCTACCAACGGTATGCAAGAGGCCTGGGTTCGAGTCCCGGCGGAGACGTGATGACTTTTCTTTCCGAGCTCACCTCAGCATAATATCCGGAAAATAACTGTTTCCTTGATATCTCTAGTTAATGTTAATTTAAATAAAATAATTGGTGATAATGATACTGGGAAAGCTCATGTGTATATGTATGTATATATATATATATATATATATATATATATAATGTTACAGAGAAAAAAATGTTCCATCTGGAACAGGATAATTTTTCTAAAGAAAAGATAAATTTTCCAAAAGTTTTGCTTGGAAAGGCATAAAAAATTGAAATTCTTTTCTACACAAATTTAAAAAAATACTATGGTACTTATTGAAATTTTTTAATTTCAAAAAATGGTAATTTCATTCATGTGAGTATATAGGTATAGTTATATTTTGTCAGTCAAGCCCCTGAATCACAAAGATATGTAGACCACAAATTTTTTAGAAGCTATTTCTGTATCTGGAAAACCAGGTCCAATAACAATGTTTCTTTCACTTTTACAGGACATGTCGACCCTATTTCATGTTGATAGATGTATTGATATAAATTCTGTGGTGTCCTAACTCCTAATTCTTTTGTCTGATCAAAGAGGAAAATAACCGATTCAGATTATAAAAAAATTGTTCACATTTGTGAAGTGAGTTATTCTCTGGAATTGTTTAAAATTAACATTTATTTTTATGAAACTCTAAAACTTTTTTAATGAAATATGTTAACTATAAATTGCTATGGCAATAATACTTAGTCACCCAAGCTACATTTCTCTGAAAAAAAATTTCAAAAAAAAATTCTTGCTTACATAAAAATACTATCAAGGAATGACACATTAGTCTTGTACTGTTCTGCAGAGTAGACTGAATTTAGTGTTGAATAGTTTAAGTAAAAATGACCTAGTGGTATGCAAAATTTTGTCGTCAAAGCATGGAAAAAAAAAGGTAAATGACATTTGAATGTTCACTCTGCTCGTGTTACTCCACAGAATTTATTTTCCTAAAATGCTTTTTGTGGAGTGTTTCGATAGTATACACATTTGCATTTCTGTTTTGCCTGAAATATGAATGTGATTAGGAAGCAAAATAACTTATCTTTCTGATAACAAAAAGAGGGTGAATTTTGGACATTCGTGATTCTGGCTTCAGGAGATATGGGAATGTGATAGTCAGAAACTTCTCAATTGAAAGAAATATAGAAGATATGTTAAATATATATAGAGAATAATATAAGAAAATCTAATTAGTTAAATTTGAAAAATGAGATGAGGAAATAAAAGTTCTCAATAAATATCAAGATCATCTTGGTAAACAATCAGTTGATTTTTAGTTCACAAAATAATTAATTCAAATCAAAATAATAGTTTGAAAAAAAAAATCATGATTTTTTTCATACCTACTGTTGTAATCAAAAGTTTTCAGTTTCGTTGATTTATTTATTTTTACTTTCCTTAATGAAAAATAGATTTCTCATGTACAATTTTTTTTTCTTTGCAGGTGTCAAAAATGGGTAGCTGCCTGTAACAACCCGAAACTCATAGGAGTTTCTGCTGAAAAACTACATGCCAATGGTCGTGTTTGTGAGAGACATTTCCAGGATTGGTGTTTCATGAACAAATTAAAAAATAGCTTAGTTAAAAATGCTATACCCAATGCTCCAAAGCCCTGTGAAGAATCTTGTGGGAGCAGTAAAGGCCATGCACCCTTTGATAGTTTTGCCACTTCATTGAGTACTATTGTTCCTAAGCTCCCAAATGCACCACACTGTCCAAGCCCTGCAATTGTTAATACCACGGTTGTTGAAAATGAATCTTTTTGTGTATCTGTGCCAGTGGATGCATCCACTCCCAAACCTTCAACTTCCCGTTCTTTTCCCCAAAGTTCACCTCGCCATAAAACATTTTGCACTCCTGTTTCAAGGAAGAAATACACTCCACGCAAAGTGAAGTTGGCCCAGAAACTAAAACAGCAGAGAAATAATTCCCGAAAGTTAAAAGCTCGATTTGGTGCCTACAGAAAACAATTTAACACTAAACAGTCACTCAAGCAAACTCTTGCGGCACAGGGCGTAGACGAAAACTTTTCTTCATTTATTTCTCGTCAAGTTGAACTGAGTATGCAAAAAGCCAATGGGAAGAGATACACTCAGTTCGACAAAGTGCATGCTTACAAAATATTTTGTAAAAGTCGTTCTGCCTATTCTTTGCTGCAACAATTTTTGCAATTACCATCTCCGCAAACACTCCAGCGGTTCATTTCTTCCCACCTTTCAAAACCAGGCCTTAATTCAAAAGTAATTGCAGCTTTGAAAAACATTCTTGATGGGAAGGGTGAACAGGAAAGATTGTTCGCTCTCATTTTCGATGAGATGGCCATAAAACCTTTGATGGTATATGATAAGGCAGATGATAAAATTGATGGTTTTGAGGACTTCGGTAATGGTGTTAGGTCTCCACAAATAGCCAACCAAGCATTTGTTCTGATGCTACGGAGCCTAACAACCAGAAAAAAGTTACCACTTGGTTTTTTTTTCTCGAATCACGCCATGCCTGCAGAGAGGATGAAACATATCATTCTGGGTGCACTGCAGGCATTAACACACATAGGTGTGATTGTGAAGGCCTTAATTTGCGATCAAGGCACTAATAATTCGAGTCTCTTTGGCATGCTAAACATACGCCCCGACC
The DNA here is from genome assembly GCF_987345545.1 of Pholcus phalangioides. Taxonomy (NCBI): domain Eukaryota; kingdom Metazoa; phylum Arthropoda; class Arachnida; order Araneae; family Pholcidae; genus Pholcus; species Pholcus phalangioides. Next base: position 5,680,552 of record NW_028301615.1, on the reverse strand, counting down.
AGCCATATTTCCAATTTCACGGGCAACAGATCTACGGCATTTATGACCCACCTCATTTATTGAAAAGCTTGCACCGTAATTTGATGAAGTACGATCTGCAAACGAGTAAAGGAACAGTTTCCTTCAAATACATCAAAGAATTTTACGAATTGGATAAAAAAATGATTGCGAGAACTGCCCCAAAGTTAAATGACAAACATATTTCTCTTTCCGGTCTTAATTCCATGAAGGTCAGTCTTGCTGCACAAGTGTTTAGCAATTCAGTTTCTGCAGGAATGAGTTTACGTCTTCTTGGCAATTTGATTCCAGCCATTGCTACACCAACAGTCGAGTTCGTTAAACTTGTGGATGATTTGTTCGATTCTATGAATGGCACAACGCGTAAACCTTTTAGGGGCAAGCCCAAGCATTGCGCAGTCTCTCCTCAATCGGGTCATTTGCAGTTCTGGGAGGAGAATCATGAGTTCATCAAGTCCTGGAAATTCGTTAATGCTTTGTCTACCAGTAAACAGCAATCACCCCAATGCAAGGCAGGCTGGTCATTAACCCTGAAATCTTTGATAATGTTGTCGCAAGAGTTGCTTCAGAAGTTGTCGTATTTCATGCAGGGCAGGTGCAACCAAGATTGTATCAAAAACTTTTTCAGCCGTGTAAGAGGTAGTGGGGGAAACCGTGTGAACCCTACTGCACATGAATTTCGGTCAGCTTATAAACTGGCTTCTGTTAACACGTGCAGCTCCAGCAAATTCGGGAATTGTAAACCAGATGATAAGTTTATGTTTTATATACTCTCATCTGGTACACAATCAGTTGAAACAGAGGCAGAAAAACCCCAACAAAATTCTTTAGATTCTGATGATGAAACAGTCAGTGCAGTTTCGACGGCTAGAGACCATCATGCTAGCCAAAATTCATCCATGGATGACATGAATCTGATGAATCTTTTAGAGTTGAACACTTGTGCATACATTTCGGGGTATCTTGCACGCAGAGCTCTTGCTGGAGTTGCATGCACCACGTGTGAAAACCAGTTAATAGATGTGTCAAAACAACTTACTAACCATACAATGTACACACATTTCAAGGAATACGAAAGTGGCACCCAGAATGGGTTGAAATATCCTGCAGAAAATACTGTGAAATATATTGCCACGTGCATGGCCACTGCTGAAAAAGCCCTAGCATCATCTTTGGTAAATGACTCCATTCAAAAAAATTTAACTGATAGGCTGACTGAAACCCCACTTTTGAATTTCATAGACTGCAATGATCATGCCTCTATTATTAAAAAAAGAATTAGTATCCATGCAGCAAAGTTGCTAGTAAAAATGCATATCAGGGAGCTTAATAAAAGGATGGCAACCTTAGACCTTAAGACATTACGAACAAAAAAAGGAAAGCAAGCTTAATATATCATTCTTTTTTATGAATTCTTATCGTACTTCCTATAACTAAACACTTGTGCAGTAATGTTACTTCACGGAAAGCAATCGTATCATTCTCTTTCTGTAATTACCATAGAATGGCCTGATATTTTCAGTACAGAATGGTTTGATATACTTTTCTGGTAAAGAGGGCTGATGTTTGTCAGCACAGAATGGACTGATATTTATCAGTCAATAGTTGGCTGTAATTACCATAGAATGGCCTCATATTTTCAATACAGAATGGTTTGGTATACTTTTCTGGTAAAGAGGGCTGATGTTTGTCAGCACAGAATGGACTGATATTTATCAGTCAATAGTGGGCTGTAATTACTATAGAATGGCCTGATATACTTTTCTGGTAAAGAGGGCTGATGTTTGTCAGCACAGAATGGACTGATATTTTTCAGTCAAGCATTGGCTTTAATCAGAGCATGGCTTGATATTTTCATTGAAGAATGGACTGATATTTATCAGTCAATAGTGGGCTGTAATTACTATAGAGCCTGATATACTTTTCTGGTAAAGAGGGCTGATGTTTGTCAGCACAGAATAGACTGATATTTGTCAGTAAATAGTGGGCTGTAATTACCATAGAATGGCCTGATATTTTTAGTACAGAATGGTTTGGTATACTTTTCTGGTAAAGAGGGCTGATGTTTGTCAGCACAGAATGGACTGATATTTATCAGTCAATAGTGGGCTGTAATTACCATAGAATGGCCTGATATTTTTAGTACAGAATGGTTTGGTATACTTTTCTGGTGAAGAGGGCTGATGTTTGTCAGTACAAAATAAACTGATATTTTTCAGTCTATCATTGGCTTTAATCGGAGCATGGCTTGATATTTTCATTGGAGAATGGACTGATATTTATCAGTCAATAGTTGGCTTTAATTACCATAGAATGGCCTCATATTTTCAATACAGAATGGTTTGGTATACTTTTCTGGTAAAGAGGGCTGATGTTTGTCAGCACAGAATGGACTGATATTTATCAGTCAATAGTGGGCTGTAATTACTATAGAATGGCCTGATATACTTTTCTGGTAAAGAGGGCTGATGTTTGTCAGCACAGAATGGACTGATATTTATCAGTCAATAGTGGGCTGTAATTACTATAGAATGGCCTGATATACTTTTGTGGTAAAGAGGGCTGATGTTTGTCAGCACAGAATGGACTGATATTTTTCAGTCGAGCATTGGCTTTAATCAGAGCATGGCTTGATATTTTCATTGGAGAATAGACTGATATTTATCAGTCAATAGTGGGCTGTAATTACCATAGAATGGCCTGATATTTTTAGTACAGAATGGTTTGATATACTGTTCTTGTAAAAAGGGCAGATAATTTTTGTCTTTATCTGAAAATGAATAAAACTAAACATTTCCCTAGAGAGAATCACGAAATATGATCTAAAAGAATTATTGTATTTCCGTTAGCATAATTTTCAACTTATATTGAAGCTTTTATCATCTTTATGTAATTGTATACTTTTATGCATTAGTAAAGAAGTTGGTAGATATGCGAAAACATACTAAACTTGCAGTCATGTGTCTGACTTTTATCAGGTTTTACACTGAAATGTTTGATAACCACCTATATTGTATGTATTTGCCAAGCGATTTATCTGATTTTGAACAATTACACATTTGTGTTACTTTCTAAATGCTGCAAAAATAAAAGTTTTGTTTGAATATTGTTTTTGTACTTGAAGCATTTTGTGTGAATGAATTTGGAGTATTACAATTTACATGCATTAAAAACGTCAATTTTTTCGCTACTTTAAAAAAATTAGCTCATTACTACACAATAGCGAAATATTAGAGTTGATCGGGGTGGGAAGATAATAGAGTATCGATTGCAAATTGACTGATCTGTATTTTTTAACATAGTCTCCTAAGAAAAAATTAGCTGCTGCTCTGAGAAATTTCTCGATTTCGTAGCAGTAGACTTCAATAATAAAATGTCAAGGATGAAATCAGATAGCGAAAGCAAGGGGGCGTGGGTGCCATGCCCATCAGTCTGAAAGTTTCTCCTTCCGCAGTTCAGATGGCACTGCTATCAATTCCACGGCCATTCTTTAACATTGAGTGGATAAGCTTATCTTTCAAGCAGCTTTGGGATAGACTGAATAAGTCAATGATGTGACTCCGTCACTTAGGGGAGAAATACTGTGGTGACAGCGTCCACCACTGGAGGGCACTGTCCGCGTAATAGGGAAAAAAAGCGCGCTTGTGCGATGGTGAGGCTGGACTTGTGTTTTGCCGCTGAAATGAGACAGTCACGCAGTCCACTCGTTCTTGTAGGTTCTGTAAATTTAATTGTACACTCATGTCCATAAATTAAGGTTAATGCCAGCTCTGGCAAATAAAGGTTCAGAAACAAAACAAACGTTACTTATTCATAAAGCCCATTTATTATAAAAAAGATAAAGAACAAAAACGATGTGTATGTATGATACCATTCGTAAAAACTACAATTTTTGCTCCCTGGAGCAATTGTAAAAAATATCTCCTTTACAAAAACTTACTATTACATGGTTGGTATGATGGTTAATACATCGTATGTCTCCCATGCGATGAAATACAGTGTCCGTACAACGCCTAGGCATGCTGAGTATCAAATTATTGATCTGATCTTGGGGAAGATCACTCCACTCAGCAAGCAATGCTCTCCGAAGTTCCGGTACACATGTAGGAGGTGGTTGACGGGCTGCAACTCGTCGGCCAAGCATGTCCCACACATGCTCTATCGGATTCAAGTCAGGTGAGAATGCTGGCCATTCCATACGGGTTATATCCTCAGATTCAAGGCATTCGTTTACGATGTTTGCTCGGTGAGGACGGGCGTTGTCATCCATAAACACAAATTCTGCGCCCATGGCACCCCTAAATCATCCGACAAGTCGGATGCTGTGCTCCGTCTGCTTCTTTTGGCAGTTACTGCCAAATACCAGTCTTCATTCGGCGTTGTAACTCGGGGGCGACCTGTACTGTAACATCTACTGACATTTCCGTTATCTTGGAATTGTTGCCAAAGCCTAGAGATGATACTTTGGGCAATTCCAAGTTCCTTAGATACTTCCATCTGAGTAAGCCCACATTCCAGGCGGCCGATAATTCTACCACGTAAAAAATCATCCACATGCGTCCTCTGTGTCATAACTATTCGCTTATGGCACTGAGCGCCTTACAGAACTCTTGTGAACAATTTCACTTCTTTGCCACCATTCCTTATATACCCCCCTCGTACACTCTCGTCATTGTGACGTACTATCGGTATCGTCTGGTGGTTTCCTGAAATTTGCATATCATTCTTGCAGATGTGTGTGATAATTCTCCAGGTGAAATTTTTACTTTAGATTTCGATTTCTGTGTGATTCTGAATTATCCTTAATTTATGGACATGAGTGTATAACAAATGTTAATTATCTATGAATTGTGGAGGAAGTATTTGTCTTCAGCCGCCACATTCCTTCTACAACAGCTGTATAAGACGGAACGTCTTTATAAAGGTTTCCATTTTATAAAGGTGCACCTAAAAATATGTATACAGGGTGATTCAGAAAAGATGGGAAAAATTTTAAGAAGTTAATACAAACAATTGCAATTAAAGAATGCATGGTCTAACATGAAATGCAAACACACTAGCGCATTTTGAAGCAGCCGCTCCACAAATATTAAAATAGCATTCCAGTTCAAATTTATCAGGAGAAAAAGAACATGCAAATGTAACCTGGGGAAGAAACCAAATGCAAATCTGCATCACAGTGACTGTCTGCTTTTTCAGTATTACAAAAGTCCCTTTTATTCACTGTGATGCAGATTCGCATTCGGTTTCTTCTTCTTCCCCAGGTTACATTACTTGAATGGTGTTATTTTTTTCCCGATAAATTTCAACAGTAATGCCGTTTTAAAGATAGTGGAGCGGATGTTTCGAAACCAGCTAGCGTTTTCATGTTGGACCATGCATTCTTTGATGACAATTGTTTGTATTGGTGTGTACTATCACCTCTTAAAGTTTTTCCCACCTTTTCTGAATTGCCCTGTATGCAGCGACTTGTTTCTATCACTTTGCAAAACTTAAATTCTGATAATGTCATCCTAAAGCCGTTATTACACTATAAATGTTTGACAGAATATCTTTTCCAAAACTTGAAAAATGCAACCAATTAGGTATCGGTTACATCCGAGTGAATGGAATCAATAGGCTCATTGGTTTTCTTTTCAAGTTTTGTAAAATAGCTTTTGTCAAACTTTTATAGTGTAACCTGGCCTAAATACTATACACGAATGAGTATTAAACAGACAGGCATATTATTTTTAATTATTTTTATCTTTGTTGTTTCAAATTAAATAGCAAATTAATTATGCATACTTAATTTGCTAATTGTTAAAATTCAATATAAAATGTTGTCCTGAATACCAACAGAATGAACTTGTCATAAGTGAAAAATTTTTAATATTTGAAATAAAAAATTATGAAATTGCATACCTTTTTTAAAATATTCACAATGAAATCAACAAGCAATATCGTTTGTGAAAGAAAGACCCACATGTCTTCAACACTTAAATTTTAATTTTCTTTAGTCCCTTATCACCTGCAGTTTTGTGTTCAAATGCAAGACGTATTGCTTGTGCAGCTGACGGCTATCTGTATGAATCATCTGAATGAATCATCAAAAAACAAGGTATCCCTAAAATTGTTAATAATAATTCAGTCCCCATTTCCTTTATTTCACACCCGAACTAGTTTAAAATGGAAATTATCAACTTTTTTCTAAGAAACAGGAGTACCTTTCAACAAAAATCATCACCATGAACAAAATTCTCTAAACAGGTTTTCAATATATCTGCTGCAAAAAAAAATAGCAAACGTTCGTCATTTTTCCGAGAAGTAAAAGAGTTCAATAACAAAAGGGAAATCGGTATGACAATTTTTTCGTATTTCAAAGGAAAAAACTTGCACTTGGCCAAAAATTCTTTGTTTCAGCAGGTTTTCTATCTTAATAAGACTTAAATATGCCTTCCGTTTCCACGTTAGGCAGTTCCCATCTTAAAGAGGTTTCCCATAATGGAAAAAAGCATTCATTATCCATTGGACTATTACTTTTTCCCGTTTAAGACAGGTTTCCATCTCATACCGAGCCCGTCTTAGACAGGTTTCACTGTATATCATGCTTAAAATATTTATAATAAACAGTCAGTTGACCATTTCATGAAAAATATCAGATATATGTCAAAATATCTGATATTTTTGAAAATATCATGATATTTACAAACCCTGAGTGAAGGGGTTAATTAAATGTTCATATGAAAGATACTAATTAAATTCAATATACATACCAACGGTCCCATAAAATCCTCTTGGTCCACATGAACCAACTCCGTATTTTTGCAAGCAATTCAAGGCTACTTCCTTTTAAGGAGTGAAAACAAATTTAAGTAAACGTAGAGTTTTTCAAAGAATAAACATCAAATAAAATAATAACTTAATGTACAGTTGACCAATGAAAACTAAAGTGCCCGCCAAAATATTTCATGAAAATCAAATTATAATTTGCCCAGGTAACAAAAAAAAGTTAGCCAGCAATTCTTCTATTTCATTTTGATATGTCTCACAGAATTACTATAATTTCCTGTATATACTTCATGGCAACATATAATGCAAAGGAAGTGTAACTGCTTTAAGGGGAAATGTCATCTTATAAGCCTGATATGCAAACATGATTCGCCAATAATAATAAAATCCTAAGGAAAAAAAAGTTGTCAGTCTAATTTTTGTAGAAAAAGTACCCATTTCTGTACTGGTTCAATATGCTATCGATATTGAGAGAGTATAACTTAAAAAAAACCTTATTTTTTACAAATTAACTTTGTTATATATTTATTATTAGTACAGCCGAAGTACTATATATATTTTAAGACTTTTTTTTTAAATTCACACATCTATCCTGCGATCCACTTCAGGCTAACCGCAATAAATCCATGGAATCGGATCTCATTCCAAATGGCAGAGGTCTTTATTGCATTTTATAGAATCTGGATAGAATCATTACCAGTACATTGACTATATAAACTTTGCTCTTTCACTCCCTTTATCTTTTCATTTCTATCACTCAAAGTCATATTAAAATTCTAAAAAAACCAAAAAAACAATGATCTCTTACTTTAACATCAGTGCATGGGAACAAGTAAAAAAAAAAAATACATAAGTGAGATAGATATAAAAGTGAAAACTAGAAAAAATTCATTAAAATTAAATATATTACATGAAAATTGATTTTTGCAAGTATCTAAGTATAGGCATTAACTTTATTCTGAAAATGTGAGAAAATAGCATTTCCTTAACAAAATCTATATGTCCTGTGACTAGTATCATTTATAATATCATATTAATATTACCTTCCCACATTTTAATTTTTTAAAGTAACTTGAATTTGAAAACGGCTTTTGTTGCCTTATGTATCGGAAAACCCCTTTTTCAAGTTTGTGTAATTGGAAAAAAAATTTCATCAGTTTCTGAAGTTGTATGTAATCATGAAGATTTGATAGCACATCTACAGCTTTTGCAATTGCAGCAGGAATTTTAAAATTATCTTCCATATCAATCTCTTCATCATTGTCATTGTGCATTTCCTTTGCAATATTTTGTAGTTATGGTAGTTCGAGTTATGATCATACTTTCATTTCTATATTCTGAAATGTAGCAAAGCTAAAGTAAGAGAACTCAACATGCAGTCCAAAAACAAAAATGTATCACCTTTCACTTGTCTCACACCTGTTATTGGTTGCAACTTCTTATCCCCATCACCGTTTTCTCATCACAATTACACTAACCCCATCAGATGAAATTCCCAGCACTCATGGGGGGTATAGAATGTAAAAGAGGGTGCAGTGATTGTTGGGAGATGTTTTCTGAAAGAATATTGAGATTTCTGTTTGATGTTTCCTCTTCATATCAAATATATTGGCGTATGTTGATTAGACTTCCTCTACCAATTTTTCTAAATGCGAAGAACGTACCATAGAGGGATCTGTCATGAACATATTCCATTGATGATTTGAACTTGTAAAGCCCTTCCGCTATGCTACTCATGGTGAACTTGTCTTCCACTTCTTTAACTTGACCTTCATCTGCTAACGCTTATTTCATGAGCAGTCAATATTAATTCCTCCTCGGTCAATGCCTCTCAATTGCTATTAATTAGCTGTTCCACTTCCTCTACATCCATATCATTGAACCCTTTTCCACCCACCTGTTTCGCTAATGTGATAATGTCTTTTATTATCTCTTCACTCGGCTCTGCAGAAATGGTTGTGTCCCCCAATCAAGGGGCTGAATGATATTGTATTAGGAGGCATCTTCTATTACATGCATAATCATCTTCATTGAGTGGCATATATAGTGAGCCTTGAATACTCGCATTACCCCCGATCAAGGAGATGAATGATGTTGTATTTGGAGGCATATAAAGGACATCCATACCATCAGCTTTGAAATCCTTAACATTTGGTTGTCCAAGAGCATTATCCAATATCAAAAGAACTTTTAATGGCATGTCTTTACTCTCAAGGTACCTCCTGACTTTTGGAACGAAACACAGTTTAAAAACCAATCCAGGAAAAGTGTTTTCGTAGTCCAAGCCGTTTTATTGTTCATCCAAAATACTGGGAGCTTTAACTTATCCCTTCCCTTTAATGTTTGTGGATTCTCAGATATGAAAATGACAGTGGGCTATACGCATTTGTACAAAACGACATAGTAAGTTAATCTTCACTTGTCTGAAAACCAGGGGTTCATCTTTTGTCGTGGGTGATAGTAAATGTTCTTTGTGGCATTTTCTTTCAAAATAGTGTCGTTTCATCAGTGGTAAACACCTGCTGAGGTGCATAATCCTTCTCTTCAATAATTTTCTGCAGTCTTTGGAAATTTTCTAGCTGCTTCCTGATCGGTTCTAATAAAAGGGAAAAACTTGAATACGGAATATGCGAATACGGGGGCTAACTATACTTCGAAATATACAATACAGATGGAAGCACTAGCAATGACACAAAAAAAACAAAAGAAGTTGGAAAACAAATATATTAGGGCCATGCATATACATACACTCACACAACATGTTCCGACATGTACCGATTTCTTAGAAATTCTGCAAAGGAATGTATACGAGGTGTATGTTCTGTTTAGTAGTAACAGTCCAAGGAAGGAAGAGTGTATCCACTTCAACACAAATATAAGAAATATATATGACATGAATGTCGCTCTCCACTTGTTAATACAAGATATATCTTATACAAGATATCTTGTATAAGAAATATAGTTGACCACAATAGTTTTTGATTGAAAATCTTTTTAGACCAGTGATTCAGAAACTTACCACCCACTACTCCTTTCACCTTGTCATAGTTTATCTGTGGCTCCCCCAGAACAGTCTAAAAATGAATCATTTCAAAGTACAGGCATATCGCTTGGCCATGCGACCCATTTCAAAGTACAGGGATGTCACTTGGCTATGCAACCCATTGTGGCCGCACGGGGCAACGCTCAAGAGGAGTGCTAAATCTGAGGTTAATAGATAAAAAAAGTTTGGCCAAAAAAATTAAACAATGTTTTTTGCTCTGAAGGAGCACAACATCCAAAATGAAAGAGCAAAAAAAAATTTGTCAGGAATTGTTTGGATAAGTCATGACGGAGATGAATGTTCCACAAGGGGAGAGCTGACAGGACTCCAGCTTGGTGTCCCGGGACTAAATCCTTATAATTTCTTCTTTTTTTTTTTGCAGAAAGGGCACCCCATGGAAAATCTGGTTTGGGTTCCGCAAAAGATTCCAGCCTAGAGGCCCTGGGGGAGGGAATACACAGAAGTGGAAAATGAAAATTTGATTTGTGTAGCAGGAAAAATTGTTTTTGTAGCAACATTTATCAGTTTTGTACACTTTAAAATTTTGGCAGTAAATAAAATACACAGTTTTATAAGGGGTGATCAAATGAAAAGGTACGAAACGACACGGTGGGTACAAATGTAGACTTTATTCAAAATATACACCATAAGCCTGAGCACAACGATCCCACTGATGAACAAGCCGCAGGATTCCTTGTTCCCAGAATTCCTGTGGCCGTGACAAGACCCAGTCCTTCACAGCGTCCTTGAGTACGTCGTCCGAGTTGAAGCGCTTCCCTTTCAGGTGTTTCTTCAGTGGACCAAACACATGGAAATCGCAGGGCGACATGTCCGGACTGTAGGGCGGATGGTCCAACGGCTCCCACTTGAACTTGGCCACTTCCATGTGTGTGACTTTGGAGACGTGTGGACGCGCATTATCATGGAGCAGAACCACACCCTTCATGAGCAGCCCCGGTCTTTTGTTCTTGATGGACCTGCGTAGGCGTCGGAGTGTCTCACAGTACACATCGGAGTTAATGGTTTTTCTGTGCTTGAGGAATTCCACAAGTAGCGGACCTTGAACGTCGAAAAAGACGGTGAGCAACACCTTGCCTGCTGACGGCACGGCTTTGAACTTTTTAGGGGGAGGTGACGACGCATGCTTCCACTGCATGCTGTCCCGCTTTGTCTCTGGCTCGTAGTGATGGCACCAGGTCTCATCACCTGTGACGATCCGCTCCATGAAAGCGGGGTCTTCCTGATACCGAAACAGATGTTGCAGTGCTAGCCCCATACACAGTTCCTTTTGCTGGTCGGTGTGCTGCTTCGGAACCCAAGCGGCACACACCTTCCGATATCGCAACCTGTCGTGAACAATTGTCCACACGGTTCCATAGCTGACATCCACCTTCACCGCCAACATTCGCAATGTGACACGCCGATCACTTCTCACTAGGTCGTCCACCTTGTCGATGAGATCGCTCGTGATGACAGTGTTTGCCTGGCCTGGTCTCGGGTCATCACCCACACTATCACGGCCTGCACGAAAACGGGCACTCCATTTTCTGACAGACTTGTCAGAGACACATTTCTCCCCGTAAACTGTCACCATCCGGCGATGAATAGCTGCCGGTTTCTCACCTTCCGCTGTCAGAAATCGGATAACACCTCGCTGCTCCTCAATCGTCGAATTTTGCAACACGAACGCCATCTTGTCCTCATACGGACTGCCGCATCATTTGGACGCCGCTTTTGATAAGAGCCTCTGCTCTCTCCTGCATGCTCCGATCCCAGTCAGAGACTCCAATCGCATCCCGAGATGTCTCGCTACGTTCTCCCATGGCGGAATATGCAATATTTAACTGTTACGTTTTTACGTCGTTTCGTACCTTTTCATTTGATCACCCCTTGTATATACATATATGCAGTAGCACATACACAGGATTACATTTTACTTCAAGAAACATTGTTATTTCAGCTCAGAAGAAAGGAGTGTTTCCCTCCCCCATAAGGTACAAAATATAGACACTTACTCTAGAATAAATAATTATATTTTTTTAAAATCAAAAAAATTTTGAGAGACTTCTTGATATTTATATTTTTACATTCTCTACAATATCAACAAATGAGAGGCTTTTAACATAGACATTTTAACACATGCTGTGTTTCAGATTTCAAAGTTAATTTCAAAATGAGTGTTTTAGATTTGTGGCAAGATTCAATTTGTATTTTATCTCACAGATGGCGGATTGATTATCTCAAAGCTGCTCAACTTGCCAACAAAATTCACGAAGTGAACTCTCAGCATGTGGACGCAGTTGAGAAACCGCAAAAGCCGGATTCTGTAGCGCAACTTCGGGACGAAGTGTCTCGGTTACGCCACGAGTTGAAAAACGTCCTGCATTCGCATAGCAACTCTCGTCAACGTACTTCACGTGCATGCAATCCGCATCCACGATCGGAAAACTGCTGGTATCACAACAAATTCGGCAACAACGCCAAGAAGTGTGTGTCGCCGTGCAAGTTTAAAAAAAACGAGGCGGGCAAGGAGTAATCGCGACATGCTCCTTGCCACAGGCATCTCGTCGCCTTTTTACCGTGGACAGAAATTCCAAAATTCGATTCCTGATTGACACTGGATCTGATGTTTCTATCCTTCCAGCATCACCATCACAACGACGCTGCGACGCCACTACGAAGCTCTCTGCTGCTAATGCTTCCATTGGTGTTTATGGTCAAAAGAGGGTGACATTAGATTTCAATCGCCATCGTAATTTCACTTGGACTTTCCTACTGGCAAATGTTTCCACACCCATCATTGGGGCAGACTTTCTATTCAACTTTGATCTTTTTCCGGATCTCCGACGACGATGTTTACTGGATAGGACAACAAAACTCAATGCTGACTGTGATCTTCACATTACTGAAGTTCACTCAATCAAACTCATCAAAGGTGACACCATCTACCACAGCCTTCTCAGCAAGTTTCCCGACATCATCAAACCAGGACAACCTGGGAAACACACTGTCCTGCATCATATCGAGACTGTTGGTCCACCTGTGCATGCCAAACCAAGACATCTAGCTCCTGATCGATTGAAAATCGTGAAGCAAGAATTTCAGCAGATGCTTGACCTCGGCCATTTATGACCATCTAACAGCTGCTATGCATCACCTCTGCACTTGGTCCCAAAAAAGGACAGTGATGAATGGCGTCCAGTTGGTGATTACTGCGTTTTAAATGCACAGACTGTGAAAGACCGGTACAGTGTTCCAAATGTTCTGGACTTTACATCTGAATTGCATGGTAGTAAAATCTTTTCTCACATAGATCTCATCAGGGCCTCTCATCATATTCCTATACACCCGGAAGATGTCCATACAAGTGTTATTATCATCACACCATTTGGGTAATTCGAGAGCACTCGAATGCAATTTGGCCATGCTGCAGCCACATTCCAAAGGTTTATTGACGAGGTCATTCATGGACTTCCATTTGTATACGCCTTTGTTGATGACATACTGGTAGCCTCGAAATCGCCAGAAGAACACATCAAACATCTCAGGTTGTTATTCGAATGTCTGCAAATATATGGCCTCAGCATCGAGCCCTCTAAATGTGTATTTGGTGTATCATCAATTGAATTTTTGGGTTACAAAGTTTCTGGATCCGGCATCGAGCCTTTGACAGATCGTGTTGAATGCATCCCGAACTTTCCTAAGCCAAACACCATCACTCACCTACGACGTTTTCTGGGTCTCTTCAACTTTTATCGTCGTTTTGTGCCCAGAGCTGCATACATCTTAACACCTCTACATAAGTTTTTGGAGGGAATAAAAAAGAAGAAATCCAAAAGAGCTACTCCAACCACTCCAGCTGATATCCTTCAATGGACTGATCAAGCCGAGCAAGCATTCATCGATGCGAAGCAAGCTTTAGCTGGTGCAACATTACTTCACCATCCAATTCCTGGTGCCAAGCTAAGTCTTTGGGTCGACGCCAGTGATTTAGCAGTCGGTGGTTTGCTAATGCAATCAAATGGAAAAGAATGGGAATCCATTGCATTCCTGTCCATGAAACTGACAAAGAGTCAACAGAAGTTCTCCACTTACGACCGAGAACTGTTAGCCATGTACACTGCTGTCAAAAGATTCCGACACATGCTAGACGGCCGTGAATTCACAATTTTCACGGATCAGAAACCTCTCGTCTTCACCTTCAAGCAAAATCCTGATAAATACAGCCCACGTCAATGGCGACACCTTGATTTCATCTCGCAATTCAGCACTGATGTTCGTCATACTAAAGGTGCAGATAATGTGGTAGATGACGCTCTTTCAAGAATAGAAATCAACTCGATTTCCAAATCACCATTCCTGGATTTTGACCTTTTTGCAACTGCTCAACGAGAGGATCCTGAATTAAAGCAGTTACAGCAAGACAACTCTAGTTAACTGACTTTCAAGTCAATATCCATTTATAAGTCCATTTACCGCAATAGAACTGGTATGTGATGTGTCTACAGGCTCACCAAGACCATTTGTTCCAGCGAGCTTCCGCAAGACTATTTTTCATCATTTCCGCAATCTTGCTCATGCAGGTGTAACATCTACTAAGCTAATATCTGCATGACATGTTTGGCCTAACATGAGAAGGAACATCAAAGATTGGGTAAAGTGTTGCAATGAGTGCCAACACTCAAACGTTCATAAGCATACCAAAACATCTTTAGGCACCTTTGCAACACCCGATGCAAGATTTTCTCATATTCATATCGATCTGGTTGGACCTCTGCCTTCTTCAGAAGGAAAGACATACTGCTTAACAGTAATTGATCGCTACACCAGATGGCCGGAAGTCATACCTGTAACAGACATCACAGCAGACACAGTTTGTCGTGCCTTGTTCGATGGTTGGATTTGCCGTTATGGATGTCCAAAAACCATAACAACCGATCAAGGACGGCAGTTTGAATCATCACTCTTCAGAGAACTGATCAACCTGCTTGGCACTAGCAGGATTCGTACCACTGCTTACCATCCACAGGCCAATGGAATGGTCGAACGGTTCCACAGTGACTTAAAAAGCTCATTGAAGGCACATGAGAATCCAAAGTGGACCGTCGCATTGCCAGCCATCTTACTTGGTCTCAGGGCAGCTGTCAAGCCAGATATCAAAGCCTCTAGTGCCGAATTAGTTTTTGGTACATCTTTGAGATTACCTGCAGATCTCTGCACGGATACACCCGATCAGCTTTCATCAACATACACATATGTACAACAGCTCAGAGAGCGTATGAATAGCATCAAACCATGCAAAACATAATCTCACGTGTGAGCAATCCAAAATTTATGTGCATCCTCAACAGCAAACATGCTCACATGTGTTTCTTTGAATTGACAAGATCACACCACCTTTGACACAACCATATACTGGACCCCATGAAGTGATTTCTCGTAATGAAAAAAAAATCACTTCAAATGTAAATGGGAGAAAGACCTGTGTTTCAGTTGACAGAGTGAAACACGCATTTACCTTTAACGATGTCTGTGTGGAACTTCACAAAAACAAGCTCGAAGAAAAGAAAAATGGCACTGTGCCAGTACAACCATATGTCACTAGGTCTGGCAGAAAAGTCAAATTCAGTCCTAGGCTGATAACCGAAATTCATTTAATTTCAAATTGTGCATCATAATTATTTTTTTTGCATCATATAATTCTACATGTCTGATTTTTTTGCATCTTGTATTTCATGCATCTCATTTACATTGTGCATCCGATATATATTTTTTACGCCTTATTGAATTTTCTGCATTTAATTGTACATTTTGCATCGTATATTTTTAAGTGTATACTTATTGCACATGATTTCCTGCATCATTTTATTTTGCATTTTATACACCTTTTATTCTACATTTTATGGTTAATTTTTAGTATCACATTTTCATTTTGTATCTCATTCATCATTCTCTCACCATGTTCCTTCACTGGGGGGAAACTCATGTGGTGAGATTAGATTTGTATTTTATCTCACAGATGGCGCACTTGTAAAGCCGATGCCATCTTATTGTCAAGCGGGAAAATCGGGAGGAAGCGATCGAACCATTAAGCGAGCAACGTGTCGCTCCCGTAGATTTTTGTTTTGTCTTATGTTTCGTGTTGTAAATAAATTATTATTTTAAGAAATTAATTAATTATACTGAATCCTTCATTTTATACAAATCATGCAACCTCACAACTAAAGATTTAGCGTGTAGACTTGGTTATCATCAATTTAAAAAAAAAAATCACTAAAGGAGATAAATATATAATAATGTTTATAAATTAATGCTTATAAATGTTTTGGATGGAATAATTTGCAGAAACCATTGTAATTTCTGATTTATTTCATCTAGCTGGAACAACACTCAGATAGTATACAATAAATATGTGTAAGTTTATGAAGTAAGAGAATATAAAGCCCAGGATGAGAGCTTTAATGACCAAACTGTCTATGTTATCTATCCCAGGTGCAGACCAATGGAGTGAAGGGCTGGTCACCCTGATCACCCCTCAAGCGAAATGTGAATATGATAATATTGTATTCAATAAATCCGTTGAAAATTACTCGTATCAATATTTTTGATTAAATAACAAATTCAAGAAAACTTGGAATGGAAAAAAACCGGAACATTTTCCCCAAAAAAAGTCAGGAGAGAAAGAAAATCATGATTGCCCTGATAATGCAGGATGTATGGGCACCCACATCCACAACAATGTAAGGGGGAAACAACCCTCCCAACAGCTCTAGATCCACCCCTGATCTCTCACCATATTACTCATGGCATATAGAAATCTGCGAGTTTCCCCCAGATTATTTTACTCATGCCAGCCAGAGACACCAAAATGATGTCTTGCACAGGTGAGAATTTTGTCTCAAGCCTTCTCTGCTCCTTCACATTATATACGGGGTGATTATAAAAAAAACTATCCCGACATATGGGCCCCTAACTATCATACCATTCACAGAAACAATGAAATTTTGGCATAAGTTATTTTGAGGTATGAGCTCAAGAATGATATGGAAAACAACAGTGTCACTCTAACAGTTACGGTTACAGTGAGAAAATTTCGAAAATATCAAATGGCAACATCAAGTTTTTTGTATTGGAATGCGATATCCATACTGAAAAACACTAAATGGCGTTGGAATGGCACCTGTAGCACGAAAATCCCCAGAGCTAGGCAAGGAAAAAGTAAAAAGGACTTTGCCGTGCACCAGAGCATTAATGTTCGTTTCATTCGTCACACTGTTTCTTCGGCTGAGATCCCAGCCTGATTAATCCTCCACAAGGTCATGTGGAAAATTTGTGAAACACAATAAAATGCTTTATTTTATGCTGCTTCTCTGTCCTTATTGGTTGTCCTCACTTTTAGCCTATCTACTTCCGGTGATTTTCGTGCTACAGGTGCCATTCCAACGCCATTTAGTGTTTTTCAGTATGGATACCGCATTCCAATACAAAAAACTTGGTGTTGCCATTTGATATTTTCGAAATTTTCTCACTGTAACCGTAACTGTTAGAGTGACACTGTTGTTTTCCATATCATTCTTGAGCGCATACATCAAAATACCTTATGCCAAAATTTCATTCAATTTCTGTGAATGGTATGATAGTTAAAGGCCCATATGTCGGGATAGTTTTTTTTATAATCACCCTGTATATATTGTACAGGGGCTATTATATATATTTTTAATAAAGGGTTTCGTGAAAAATTGTAACGCGGGTGTCCATAGAAAATAACAACCTAGGCAAACCACATTCCCAGATGTGGAAGTCCCTAGCTGTCGATATAGCTGTTGTCTAAAAGCACTGTAGCATGCGTAGGACGACTGTTAAAAAAAGGATAGGTCCAGGGCAATTTATTTCATAAGTTTCAGATCTTGGAAAGGACTATCCCCATTCTCTGGAACTGCATCTGTTTTGGATTTGGCTATAAACTGTAAATACTAATACAATTCAGAAAATTATATGGTAGAAACCTATATGGTATACCAAGGTATGCAGAATATGATAATAATGAAACAAAAATGGTCACTGTGGCTGCGAGGGATGCCAGCTTGTTACCGTATCATTTTCATTATCAGAGTGTCCACCACATACTCAAAGAAAGGTTTTGTGAATTTTTGTTGCCCTCTGCTTGTCTGCGTAAAAAGCTTTGCTTGAATCTTACATCAAATACCTTTCAAACCAACCATGACCATGGTCTAGACCAGTGGTTCTCAACCGGAGGCCATATGGCCCCCTAGTGGTACCGGGATACTTCAAGGGGGCCACGGAAGAAAATGTAGAAAGGGGCCATGACAGGTGGTTTGGAGGGTTGCTGAGAGCCGAAAAAAAAATTAAGGTGCGAAGAAATAAAGCTTTTATATTAGTGACTAGGCATATACACTTGCAGAATCCAACAAAACCACCCATAAAACCAGGGCTGTCTTAGGGCATGGACCCACCTGGAAAACCCATATAGGTCTCACTGCCTACATTTTGCAGCAGGTTCCCTAGGATGAGGTTTTTCGCAGGGCCCCCCCCCCCGGCAACATTTTTCACAGACCTCCTCCTCTATATTAAATTTATAGTGTGAAAAACAAAAAAATAATGAAAACCATATTAGGCCTCGGGCTGCAGCTCTGAGTCCCACTCTTGTGAGGGGTCATGCCCGGGGTTTCATGTCCATAAATAACCCCACCTTATATTTTATATGATACAATAAATTTTGAAAATAAGTAGGAAATATGTAGGCTGTTTATTTCCAGCTAAGTATAGGACTACCATAGCATCACTTTGCTTAAGGCGCCCATGATGTTGAGACGGCCCTGAATAGGACGCGCATTAGCAGGGAGCTCAATAAATTCTAGGCCAGTGGTCTGGAGGCCAATCTTATTTGCAAAATTTTCATTCAGTATAAATTCACTGAAAAAATCAATTCAAAACATATAAAGGATCTTGCTTCTAGATGAGAGTCGAAAACTCTGGGTAAGACAGGGGGGGGGGCATGAGAAAAAAAAATAGTTCCAAGGGGCCACAGGCAAAAAAAGTTTAAGAAACACTAGTCTAGACCAGTGATTCCCAACATGGGGGTTAACACCCCCTGGGGGGCGAAGGAATGTTCCAGGGGGGCAGTCGAAGCTACGATTATAACATAGGATCTTATGAGTTAGATTGCGTTGGGGGCAATGGGAGAAAATAATTTCTGAAGAAGGGGCGACGGGACAAAGATTGTTGGGTAACTATGGTCTAGACCAGTGGTTGGCAAACTCAGTCAACAGAGCCAAATATCAACAGTACAACGACTGAAATTTCTTTTGAGAGCCAAATTTTTCAAACTTAAACTATATAGGTAGGTACATTGTTATTAACTTGATTAAGGAACTCCTTTGCTGGCCTTTGCTAAAAATGTCCTCAATCTGATTGAGGTACATTCTCTGAGGTCAACCCTTTCGAACTCTCCCATCCAGACTCATCTTGTATACTTGTTTCGTCTATCTCCTTTCATCCATCCTCTCTCTATATACATATCCAAACCATCTCCACATACCTTTTTCAATCCTCGAGACTACATTTTCTTTCACTCCATAATGCTCCCTAAAATTAACTTAATAAACTTTACATAAATTTTATTAAGTTATTATTTTACTTGTTGTTTTACGGATATTTGGCTCCCTTCATTGGGAAATGTGCGGAAGACGGGTTCACTGTAAGCTCATCTGACGAGATGTTAGCCGGAGGACGTTGTCGATGAAAGCCCAAGCAGGAGCAGTCTTAGGGCAGTTGCACCAGGCGCGAAATGAGAAGGAGCGCCGAAACACGGTAAATAAACATTACTAGAAAAATATCTTTAAGATACTTATTTAAAAAAATAACTATAAAATATACATGAAAAATGATCGAGATGAGAAAAAAATTATAAGTTTGTGTGTATATAAATATAATATTACGGTTATTTTTCAAAACGAAAAGAATCGATGGGCAGTGCACCTATATACGTACAGTAAATAGCGATTTTGGTCAAATAAAAATACACACTCTCTCTTGAGCTCTTTCCATTCACCCCTGCAGGAGATTTTGGGGAGAAGACGAAATTTCTTTCTTTTTTGTTATGCTGTAAAAAATAAAAATAATGGAGGAATCACCCTTGTGGTCAGCCAATTTTTCTACTAACGAGAACCAAAGTGTTTTCCTGTGTTGTGAGGAGAATTACAAGAATTGGAAGATGTCTTCTGATGTGGGAAATAGTTTGAGCCAGAGGCCTTTCATGCCTCTTTCTTCCTGACTTGTAGTAATTGAATTGAAAACGCAGAATCAAATCGCCAATACATTACAGTATTTCGAAAAAAATATTGAATAAATATTTTTAAAAAAAGCAATGAATGAATTAAAACCTGTGATTTGCTATCGTTTTAAATAGGGATCCTGCACTTGGGCCTCGTTCCTACCTGTCACACAAGGCAGGGTTGGTAACAAAACTGGTTTTTTTGAAAAAAACCAAAAAACCGGGTTTTTTTGGTTTAAACCAGGTTTTTTGGTTTAAACCGGTTTTTTTGGTTTAAACCGGTTTTTTTGGTTTAAACCGGTTTTTTTGGTTTAAACCGGTTTTTTTGTTTTAAACAGTATTAACATTAAAAACAATGAAATTTCTGAAAAATCATTCAAACTTCTAATAATTAACTGAAATAAAATGGTTATTAATGTAATTAACACTATTCCCATACTAATTAATCAAAAAATATTTCTTACATTTTAACAAAAACCAACTTTTGCAATTTAATTATTTTTTGCTTAACTCAATGGATTACTGTGTGTTTGAAAATTCTTTTAATGTTATTATTAATCATATAATATATAAAGGTTTTTCTCCAGTTACTTTCAGTATACTTAATTAGGAAGCTATTTTGCAAAAAGTAATAAAAATTAGGTGAATATAATGTCTTTAATGAAGCATAAATAATTCAGATTAATTAGCAATGATTTACAATATACAAGGTGATTATAACTAAGGTTCTGATTTCAAAACACTGTAAAAAAAGAATGATTGTCAGGATGACTTGAAAATTGACATGAATATTCCTGAAAAAATTCAACTTTATTTGATAAAGGGGAAAAAATACTTAAAAATGTAAAATTAATGACATCATCCAACATGTGGGAAATTTGCACGCAGAATGGAAATGATAGCCAGTCATGGCAGAATGATAGCTTAATTACAGCATTTCACGATTTCATAATTCACGGAAACATCACAAAAAACGAAGTAATTGAACAAATAACTACAACTTACTAAAGTAATGTTAAATATGTTGTCCACCACGTGTTCTGGCTATGAGGTTGAAAGCACAAAAATTCTTGTTCAACAGCAGAATCGGAGTATGCCATGGTCATAATGTGGATGTGCTTGCAATTCAGCTTTATTAAACCAAACGTGTCCCCCCCCCCCGTTAATATTCCTGAGGAACTTATAACATATAGGGAATGTACTGGACCCCAAAGCAGAATATGCCGAAATGTGCGACGTATGTCGCAGAACAACCAGTGCTGTTGCAGAACAATCTGGAAGAATTTTAAGAAAAGTGTAGAAAAGCGCTATTATGTATATGTGAATTTTTACCGCAGAACATTTTCAGTCAGCTGAGGGCTCGTTGCAGAACATCGCAAAACATTCTGCTTTGGGGGTGCTGGAGATAGCAATTCACCAAAGTTTGCAATCTGACCACTGTTCATAACATTTTGAGGTGCCCCCACAGCCAGAAGTTGCAAGGGTTAAGGTGCATCCAGTCAAAATGGGTCTTCAGCAGCTGCTTTGCTGGTATTGCAATGTGCATCTTGATAGAAGTTCTATCCACACACTGATGCTGTGGAAGTGCCGAAATGATATGGTTGCACAAAATAGATCATACTGCTGGCCAAGTACAGCATCATCTACTTGCACATTTTGCACGTTTTTCTTTTGCGAAAGAAACGTCCATTGCTTCAGGAGTATCCATGCAAATTTTCAAGTCATTCCGATCAGTACTTATTGTATAGTTTTGGAATCAAAACTTAAATTATAATCACCCTGTATATAGCTGATTATTTTTCATAAATATGTTACTACTATACAGTAGAACCTTAATTAACTGGGCTTAATAGTGTGTGTGTGTGTGAAAGTATAAAAAAAAACAACTATTGAATATTAAGACTGGGAGATATACAGTAGGAGATGTGCTACTTCTTATGGGAATGAAAATGTATGTGAAGTAATGTAACAACTAGTACACTAGTCTTTGTCCTTTAAGGACAGCTGATGTCTTTATTGGATTATAGGACCACCTGCCCCTAGCATGATGGTGTCACTACTGTAGCTGCTTCTTTGTGAAGAGAAAAAGAAACCCTGTGAGATAAAATACACCACTACATTTAGATTTGTGATGCACTCCTTATTCATGAATTTGCTTAAGATAGAGCATCAGAATGTAGCCAAAGGTTAAAAAATGTTGTAAGAATGAGAAATTTTGGCTTTTATATATAACTTTAAATGACTAAGATACTTCATATGAAAAATCTATATATATTCTGGCCACTTTTATGAGACTTTTTGAAAAAAACCACTTATAAAATCTTATGTCATTTAAAGATATACCATCAGAATGTACCCCAAGGATGTAAAATGTGGTAAAAATGAAACATTTTGGCTAATAATGAACCAAAATGTATTTTTCAAGGAAAAAAAATGATATTTAGGCAACTTTTATTTGATTTTTTGAAAAAAACCAAAGTGGTTTTTTTAAACTCCCAGTCCACTGAGCTGCCCCTGGTTGAACTAATAGGAAAGTCTGGCGAGTTGGGAGACTGGCCAATGATCGGGGGCTTGGTTTAAACCACGTTTAAACCAAACAACCCTGACACAAGGAGAAAGAAAAATATGCCCACGCGAGAAAACCCATGCACTTCGGCGCCCCCGATCATTGGCCAGTCTCCCAACTCGCCAGACTTTCCTATTAGTTCAACCAGGGGCAGCTCAGTGGACTGGGTGTGCTCTAGAAGGGCGTTTAATCTGAAGTGAAAGGGCAAAAAAAAAAAAAAAAATTAGGAAAAATTATTTGTGCCTGCTATCAGAGGGGCGCCAAGTCTGAGGTAGACAGGGCAAAAAAAAGTTAGGGGAAATGATTTCTGCCCCCTCTAATAGCACCAACTAATCCGGCGTAAAAGAGTAAAAGAAAGTACAGAAAATGATTTCTGCTTGCTTTAGGAGGGGCGTCATACCCAAAGTGGAAACGCAAAAAAAAAAAAAAAAAAAAAAATTGTAACAAACCATACATACACAACTGAACATCTTTTCGGAGTTTCATGGATTTTGTTCCAGATACCCGGTGAGTAACGGTAAAGCCTCCTATGAGGATGGAGGCTAGGCTCCTGGAGCCCTTGGTAAGGTGTTGCCACAACAGAACTCTAAAAAAGGCATATTTTCCCTTTCAAGAAACTAATGAGGAATGTATGTTGGAAATTCAATTTGTTTTTTTTTTTAAACAGCTTTGCAAACCATATTCCAAAATCATATCCCCACCCCCCAATTCTGTTTTTGAAAGGAAGAAAAAGTTTTGCGGTGCAAAATACAAGCTTATATGTATTGCTTTATTCCATTGGTATTGTTGTCCCTAACATATGCTTCACAGCATTGTTTTGCACCTTGGTAACGTACTATGTGTAAGAGCGATATGTCTCACCAAATAGACTTACTAATTAAATAGTGTGCCAGTTTATTAAAACATGCAATTTTTCCACTAGGTTATACACATTATTTGGGAATACAAATCATAGTGAGAACTTAATCTAGCTGCCTGTAACTGTAAGGTAAGCTTATATATTAATTACGATTTGAGGCACAGTGCAAAACATTTGGGAAACGTATTGCATACAAAACATATTGGAAAACATTTGGATTGGCGCCGCGAAACAATAAAAAAATAAGTTCTTATGAAATGGAAAGATAACATCTAAAAGAGAGAAATGCAAGATTTTCCCGGAGCAGATTGTGGGTGGTCTTTTGTTGCCATTAAAAGATGTAGGAAGAAATGTTGGAAGTTATGGTTAGCTGAGCAAATTCGAAATAATAGAACCATAGATCTAACTGCTTTTTCAGAACAGTTCGCTCTGTACAAGTCTCACAAACATCAATCGTCTCAGTAAGTTTGATAAATTTCGCAACATTTTATCACTTTTACCGGTGATTATGCATTTTGTCCTTTTAGACCCTGTATGCACAAACATGCGGGTTGCTTCTTTTCACTTTAGATATTTTTTTAACCTCAGAGATGTTCAGCTCAAACTTCAAGAATTGTGCGTTATCGTTGAGATTAAAGATGGTCCCTGAGGTTTAAAAAAAAAAAACTACAGAGAAAAAAATAACCCCCTTCCCAGTGCTGTCTTAATGCATGGGCCCACCCGGGCGAGGCCAGGGAGCCTCAAGACTAGAAGGGCTTCACGAAAATGAGATCTAGTTAAAATTTTCTAGAATTTACTAGGTTGGGCCTCAGAAAAACCACTTTGCCTGGGCAGGGGTGGGAAGTGACAAAGTCCATTTCGGAGCAGCAAAATTCAGGATTCGGAGCAGTTTTGGAGAAGCAAAATATAGGATTCTGAGCAATTTTGGAGCAGCAAAATACAGGATTAGGAGTAGATATTAATAAATTGGAGCAGGAAAATTAACAAGAATATTTTCGTTAACCCTCACCCCTTTTCAAAATAAAACAACTGCACTGTCTTTTGTTATCAAACATCTTTTCATCAGCTTGTTTTTTGTTTTTGGTATTTCAGGCTTTTGACACCTTGTTTGAAAGAGAGGCTGCCATAAAATTTTTCACACCAATCTATTTAAGATGATTTTTGCTTACTGAGGACACTATTGGCTGTCTGGAACCACAGCACCTCAAATGGGCTAAAAATTTTCTATAAGTTTTCAATTTTTTCATATTCAAACAGAAATTGTTGCAAAATGGGAGAGAATTTAGGAAGAATCAACACGACGTTTGGTGATTAAGCCCTCATTATTTGGCGATATTGGCGATCCGACACTCCTTATTTGGCGATTTAACGCTCGTTATTCGGCAAAGTTTTTAAATTAGTATTCGTAATTCGGCGGAAATGCACTTTTTACTCCCGCAATGGAAATTTTTTTCACGAAACATCGGATTTGACGCAATAACGATCGACTACAGTAATTTCAGCTGCTTCCAGTGACGACGTTTTTTAAACGGCAACTGACTCGCATTTGCGCTTTACTGCTTTTGCTGATGATTTAGCTCTTTGTTACTCTGAAAGCTCTTCAATCAACTTGAGGAATAACATGCAAAATGATCTTAACTCAATAAATATCTGGTTTAGAAATAATTTAAAATTAATTACAGATAAAATTAAATATATGTTATTTGGTTCTGGTACTTTCGATGATTTTGGTGTCCTAAAATATCATAGTGTGACAGATGGCTGTATCTCGGATTGTATGTGCACAGTTGTAAATAGAGTAGACACATTTAAGTATTTAGGGATTTTTTTAGATTCAAAACTATCCTGGAAAACACATATTAATTATTTGAGTGTAGAATTAAATCGGAACATTAGGAAATTTTATTTTATCAGGAATAAATGTTCCCAATCCATTTTAAAACTTATTTATTTTGCGTTAGTAGAATCTAGATTGAGTTACGGCATTACATGTTGGGGTGGGACATACTTCAGCAATCTTTCTTCACTTTTTGTCACACAGAAGTCCTTCATCCGTATCATTCTGAGTAAAAATAGACTCACACATACATTTCCACTTTTTAATCAATTAAAGCTACTCCCTCTGCAACATCTGTACGTTTATAAAAGTTTAAAAATGTTTTATAAAAGAAGTGGCCATCTCAATCTGAAATTACATAAATCTGGAATGCAATTTAGACGTCACACTATACAGGTACCAAGGCCAAATAAAACTCATTTCCAAAAATTTTTCCTTTATTTAGCTCCCAAAATATTTAATTTACTTCCTCAGTTAATAAAAGAACAATCTTCATGTACATCTTTTTTTATCAATTTAAAATCTTGGTTGTTAACTCAAGAAGATTTAAATTATCTGTTTGATATTGTAATGTAACCTTTTTTTATCTTGCATACGCTGCTAAATGCCAAATTTTTTTGCTTATCAATTCCATTCCTGTTGCCACTTATTTCTTGGTGTTATATATATATACAGGGGTCAGCACGGATCATGGCCTCAAAAATAGTGAAAATAGTGACCAAATTGTTTAAAAAAGTGAGCAAATAGTGACCAAAATGTTTAAAAAGTGACCCAATAGTGACCAAAATAATTTTAGAAAGAGACCAAATGGACAATGAATTTTGATTATTACCAAATTGAATGAATTGAAATTGAATTTAGTTTTCACTAAACTTTGTATTTCAATGGAGCTCATCGAAATTGCTTTTTTTACATAATAGTGTGAAATAAATCAAACTCGAATGCATTCTGCTAACCAGAAAAGTTTTGAATAACTTATCAAATTTATCAACAACTATGTGTGAGAGAGTAACATTACATCCTTTCTAAGTAACAGTAGCAATGCCTTTCCCCTCCCCATAGGGGCCGTTAAAGTATTACGTCATCATAGATGGGGGGGAGGGGGTTTCCGATTTGCTGACTTTTGATGACAAGGGGGGAGGTTGAATAACGCTTACGTCATCAACCACCCTTTATGAAAATATGAGTTAGGATTCAGGGGGGGGCAGAGCTGATGACGAAATTTTGCTGACAGGGGGGGGGAGAGGGGTCAGCGTTTTGCTGACGGGAGGGGGGGGGGTCAAAAATGGCTAAAAATTTGCTTATGTAATACTTGAATGGCCCCCATATTGCTATCCACAACCCATCTTAAAATCAATTTAAGCCGGAAAAACTTCAAAACGAGAAAACATTTTCACATTCAAAGAAGGAAAAAAAAATGAAATAACACAAAATTTGATGAGAGAATTTGTCCCATCTACATTCTAGTGGATTTTTCATTCATGTTATGCTATGAATGACAGTATACAAAATGTACTTTTTTTAACTAGTACAAATTGATTTACATAATTAGGTTTGTATAATATCTTCCAACAAATTTTAAGAAATTTACTATAATGATTGATTTAAAAAAAAACTAAAATTACATTTTAAACAATATTTTAAATTATTAAATTAAAATATTACTTAAACTACTGAATTAAATAAATTATTTAAATTATTAAATTAACTAAATTATTTTAATTGTTAGGGGCCGTTCAAGTATTACCTCATCATCGATGGGGGGGGGGGGTTGGTTTCGATAATGCTTACGTCATCAACCACCCTTTATGAAAATATGAGTTAGGATTCAGAGGGGCAGAGCTGATGAAGAAATTTTGCTGCCAAGTGGGGGGGGGGGGGGTCAAAAATGGCTAAAAATTTGCTTACGTAATACTTGAACGGCCCCTTATACGTTGAGGGAGGGCAATCCATCCTCCCCCCCCCCAACGTCAATGGCAGAGCCTACTGATGTATACATGATGTATATCAATTGTCATCTGCCGCACCTCTAAGACCTTCAAGTCTATCTGCACCTATGGCTGGACTGGGAAGGGTGGGTGGGTCTACTCTTTTACAGGCGGAGGGGGCTCCAAAATAATACCCTCCCTTGGGCGAGGGAGAAAATAAATCAGTTTTGAAATTGGTTTTTGAGAGAAAAATTTGTAAATACATATTTTTCTTTTTTTTTACACACAACATACACCCCTAGCAAAAAAAAAACATTTACTACTTTACCCAGAAACAATATAATTTTGCCCCCCCCCCCGTAATTTTTAACAGAAAAAGACTCCGCGGTCTTCCCCGGTAAATTTCCCATGAACCTTGTAAGCACCAACGTGGCGACTTTTTTCCGCGCCAACCAATCGCCGTTTTGCGGCGGTCAATTCAAGATGGCTGACAAAGGCCACATAAAATTACAAAAAAATATATAATTTATAACATGAATCAACCAAATATGCGAAAATCGATAGAAATATATCGGGAAATACGGAAAATTAGGATAAAATGAACACAAAATTCGAATCAACGACATACGGGGTTTATAAATGCGGTTGATACAGTTTATGGATGCCGCTGTCAGGGCTACCTATTTTAATGCGAAAAAAAGTCGCCACGTTAGCTCTGACTCCTCCCGTAATTTTCAACGAACAAAAACAGTGAATTCACCCCCACCCGGGGCACCCGATTTACCATGGCCGTAATACGATATTTTTTCTGGAGGGGAAACGTAATTTTACTGCCCCTTGACTGTGAAATTCGATAATTTTGCAAAGGAATTTATTTCCTTTTCTTAAATATACCATTCCATCAAAAATTCCATTCGAGGCATTGCCCCCCCCCCCCCCCGTGTTTTGGATTTGATCACGGTATGTAGCAACCCGCACCGCAAGTACGAACGAAAATTTACTATCGCCCGGGGCCGGTATCCATTTTTTTAACGGAAAAAGAGTAAACTCGGCACCCTTCCTCGTTCAACACCCGTGGAACCAGACCCCGCCCTCTCCTATTGCGGTCATAACAGCGACTCGAGACAAAAACGTTGTAATAACTTCCGAGGTCTAAAAAGGCTTTTTTTACACAACACCGAGAATGGAGCGCAATATGTCGATATTAAGTCAACAATCAGCATCGTGAAGATGCTCTAAATTAAGTTACGACCAGAGGCGGATAAAGGTCAGTTGTTGACGGCCCCGGGCATAAAAAAAAATTAATATTACGCCCCTTAAATTAGGAAAAAAGTATAAAGTAGGGGCCAAAGGCGCGGTCGCTGTGCCCACCGTTAAATCCACCTCTATGTACGGCTCGCATGCACATTAACTGAGTTTTCATCAGCCTGATGACCAATTTTCATCTTATTTGGTTAAACTAAACGTTGAATCCGAAGGTTTTAACAACTGGCTGTTGCGAAGATATATTTTGGAAAGAGAAAATTCAACTGCCCCTGCGGGGAATCGAACCCACTAGACTACAGAGGCAACGAATCTCTCAATCTTTCCTTGGAGCTCGTGTACACTGAAAAGGACCGTACATGGACGGCCAGACCAGACTCAGGCCAAGCTCACAACTGCTGACGCTGCCACCAGATGGCGACTTATGGAAGGATGACGTCACTTTCCGCTACCACACGAAGGTTTTTAACAACTGGCTGTTGCGAAGATATATTTTGGAAAGAGAAAATTCGACCGGAAAGTGAAAGGAAGTGGGTTCGATTCCCAGCAGGGGCAGTTGAATTTTCTCTTTCCAAAATATATCTTCGCAACAGCCAGTTGTTAAAAACCTTCGTATGGTAGCGGAGAGTGACGTCATCCTTCCATAAACGTTGAATTGCAGGATTCTGTGATCTTTTCATAAATACTTCTCCTTTCGATCATATCTGGGGCTACAGTTTCTTGCTGAGATTTAAATCCAGTTAGAAAAATAGTACGAATTTTATTTCTAGATAGATCGCGTTTTTCAGTCGGATGATTTTTTTTTTATTGTAAGTAAATTCAAAATACTTGCGAGCTTCTTTAACGTTGGCCAGCTACAAGTGAAATTCAATTCTCCAAAGCGTACTAATAATACGCTTAATACGTATTAATAGTACGCATCTTTAATAGGCGCGCTTTGGTATTCTCCCGCTGCGCGTAAGTTAGTTTCTGCACGGGCTCTCTTTATAAACTCGCTCAATGTAAATGAGCCTTTAAATCGTCATTTCAAATATTAAAAAAAATTAATAAAAGTAACGATAGAACAAACGACAAATGTAACTTGCTCGATGCTCCAAGAAAGGAATTCTGCCCTTAGGACTAAAACTTTTTTTTAAAACAAATAAAATAAAGGATCAATTTTAAAATAAGATGAAAATGAAAGAATGAGTGGGGAAATAAGAAAGAATGGTAGTAGAGGAGGGGAAAAAATTCTTTGTTGTAAATAAGCCTTTTACGCTATTTTTTTCCGACCGGCTTTTCCATAAAATGACGACTCTTTAACTACAAGTATAAGGAGCTTTCTTTCCAAGCGCCTTGAAATCAAGTTATGCTGACGTCACACGGTATGCTCCCGGGAAGATAAAGACGCCTTCATATATATATATAGGGGTTCCTTGTACGATCGTAGTTCAATGAAGGGAGGGAGAAAATTAGCGACCTTGAACCGGTAAAGTTCCTCCTTGAAGAAAAGAAAAACACTGACAGCGGAAAAGAGCGCGAGACAGGTTTTCTTGCTAAAAAAAGTGGAAAAAGTGACCTGGGCCCGAAAATAGGTAATAAAAGTGACCAGCTTCTAAAAAAGTGACTTTTAGGGAAAAAAGTGACCCGTGCCGAGCCCTGTATATATATATGTTTTTTTTTTCTTTCTTTTTCTCTCTCGTTATTATTTATGCCGACAGATATGTATCAGATATTGTTTTGTGGGCTCACAAGCTTGCTTAGCCCCTAAATGTTTTGTAACTGTTTAAAAATCTCAAATAAAGGAAATTTGCTGAAAAGCCATTGCAAACCATCTTCAGCTGCACGATCACGGATATTATCGGGGTTTCGCGATGGAAAGGCCGATAATTTAAATAAGGCATGCAATGGAATAAATCACGCTCTTAGAAAGAATCGTTTCGCGGCAAGCAGGAACAAAAGTTTTTTGGAGTCCTTTCCGAAATTGAGGGCATACTGAAACAAAATTCGTTATTTGGCGCAGAAAAATACGAAAATACACTATTGGCGCAGGATGGCGCAAAATGTTAATTTTGGAGCAGAGTTCCCACCCCTCCCTGGATGCCCATGATGCTCTTAAGACGGCCCTGCCCCTTCCCCAGGGCCGTAGCATGCTTTTTCGGGGCAGTCTTTTCTTAGAATCTCCTTAAAATGGTTATGCTCAGAAAAAAGAGGAGTTACAAGCGCCCCCTCCCCCCATTCAGCTCAGGGCACCGCCCTAGTTGCCTCAGAATAGTTACGATCC
Source organism: Pholcus phalangioides (assembly GCF_987345545.1). Classification (NCBI taxonomy): domain Eukaryota; kingdom Metazoa; phylum Arthropoda; class Arachnida; order Araneae; family Pholcidae; genus Pholcus; species Pholcus phalangioides. Next base: position 5,649,710 of record NW_028301615.1, on the reverse strand, counting down.
CGCCTAAGTTGCAGGGCCTTATCCCACGGAATATAAACAGCAGAATAGGGTAGGTTAATTGGGACTTCTATATCCAAAACAAAGAGAGGGGAAGCGGCAAATCCATTTCGAATAAGAGAAATTTCGGATATGTATCAATGAAATGAGTTTGAAACACTTGAAATGAGTTTTTTTGAAGCTGATGAAATATAGAATTAAATGTAAGTTAGGGTAAATGCGTTGAATCTGTGAAGCATATCGGTAATGCATTATCACCAATCGTCTTGGTAAGTTCGATAAATTTCGCAACATTTATCCCTTTTACCGCCGATTATGCATAATCCTTTTATAGCACCCGTATGCACAAATGTGTGGTTGCTTCTTTTCGCTTGAGATATTTTTTTAACCTCAGGGATGTTCAGCCCAAATTTCAAGAATTGTGCGTTATCGTTGAAATTAAAGCCGAACTAACTGAGGTTAAAAAAAATATATATACAGAGAGAAAAAACAACCCCTTCCCAGTGCCGTCTTGACGCATGAGCCCACCCGGGCACGGCCTGGAAGCCTCAAGAGTAGAGGGGCCTCACAAAAATGAGATCTAGTTAAAATTTCCTAGAATTTACTAGGTAGGGCCTCAGAAAAACCACTTTGCCCGGGGGCCCATGATGCTCTTGAGACAGCTCTGCCCCTTCTCCAGGGCCGTAGCCTGCTTTCTCGGGAGCAGTCTTTTCTTGGAGTCTCCTTGAAATAGTTATGCTCAGAAAAAAGGAGGATTTACAAGTGCCCCCCCCCCCTATTCGGCTCGGGGCACCGCCCAAGTTGCCTCAGAATAGTTACGGGCCTGCCAAAGTTGCAGGACTCAGTGCTTTAGCTGGTGTTTGCCTGCCCCTTCTGTTCCTTAGTCTGAAAGGGATAATTTCAAATGCAGTTCATGAGTGATAAATATGAAAGAAATCATGAAAATATCACTTTAATTTAACCACTTTAAAAATTTTTTTTTTATTATCAGCTTCGCCCATACGTGATGCGTGCGCTACATGAATTTTACCATAAAATTCAATTAAAATAAGTATGAAGATAGATTTCCTTCGTGATGAGTATATTGCATAAATGTGTGGCGTTTTGCTTTTTTAATGTTTTTAAATCTCATAATTAAATCAAACAAGTTGGGGTTTTATGCTTGTTTACTAGTTAAATAGCATTAATCTCATTCTAGAAGAAGCTTTTCCGAATTCTTTGTCCCTTAATATTCAACCAAGAGCTGTTGGGGGGGGGGGGCGATCATCACACCTAGAGTCTGATAATATGGTAGAATGAATCTGTCCCGTAAAATATGGGACAGTAATGACTAGCAAAAATTGCCTGCTCTGACACATCACCCTGGATTCGCGCCTCTGGGGGGGGGGGCTGACTACTGTTTTTGCACCGGGCGCCAGTAGGTCTAAGACCGGCCCTGAGCCCAAGGGCTGTCTTGTGGGGCAGAGGCTCCAGGAGCATCGCCTTCGAATGGTCGCCCCTGGTGGATTGCATCAGCAGCGATGACCAATGTTGGATGCAGATGGAGAGAGGTGGCCACGGGAGAGTCGTCCTGAGAGGTGGTGGCCCAGGAACGTCATCTTCAGAGGTGTGGCCCTTGATGGATGGCTCCTAGCAGTGTTGACCGATGTTGGATGGAAAGAGGTGGCCACAGGAGAATCGTCATGAGAGGTGATGGCCCAGGAGCGTCGACTTCTACGATCTGGCAGGGTAGAGGTTGACGTTCCTTAGTATGAAAAACATTGCATGCCCCCCCCCCCTTCATGTTCTGAGAGGAGACTCGTATTTTGAATCTATCTACCCCGAGTACAGTAGTAAAAAAGCCTCATTTTCAACAACTATTTCCCAAACTATCCAGTTTTGATTTGTCGTGGAAGTAACATTAGCGTCAGGGTTCAACTCTGCTTTTCTGCAAAAAAACGTGAAAAAGATGGGAGGGGAGGGAGGGAGAACAAAATGGCCAAAATGCATTTCTAAACATGATTTTGCAAAAATCTGGAATTTTTGAGCTCCCGCACGTGGTATTTTGTGGAAGAGCCACATTCAAGGGGCCAAAGAGCCGCATGTGGCTTGCAAGCCGTGGTTTGCCAACCTCTGGTCTAGACCAGTGGTTCTCAACCTTTTTTTGTCCATGGCCCCCTTTCAACCATTTCTCATTCCTGTGGCCCCCTTGCGAACATGAATAATTTTCTACTCCCCCTTCCTTTCTCCCCCTCCCCCCGTTTTCCCATTAGAAGATAGCTATTCAAAAATTGATGTATAAATATTTTTGAATTTAATTTGATTAATTTTTAATTTATGAAAATAACGAAAAAGCAAAATAAACATAATAGAATACAGTAAAAATAGAAAAAATCCCTTGGGGTCACAAATGGGTGTCACAATGGGGTGTCTGTATCATCGTAATGTTACTTTTTTGTGAAGTTTATTGTTTTGTGTTTTTCTCAGTTTGATTTGCATGTTTTATGTGTTGTGTCAGTCCAATTAAAAAAAGATATTTTTAATCAATGTAAACTCTGCGCTTGAAGACGGCACAATGTCATCAAGTTACTGTACTGGATGAAATTTTTATTATTTCCAAATTAGGTTTTTTTTTTTGTGTAAAAGATTATGGTTTCATTGAGAAATGTCAGTTGTAGCTTCCAAAATACGCATTCATATAATGATAAAAATCTCAAAAAGTGGTAGCAAGCAGTTTTGTTAATTTTATTCTCTTCATGCGGATAAATGTAGTAATGAGGGAGTAGCCACACAAATGAATCACAATTGAAAAGTTCAACCTTCCACATCGTTTTCAACAATAATACAAGGATATAGGTTCATGTTGTAGCCCTACTATGAATTTAAAAAAAAAACAAATGCGTGTGAAAATTTTTTTAAATAATTGTTTGAACCATTCATTCCAGAGAAATCATATACTAAGTGACAAAACTGTTCGTGTGAACATAATAATGATTCATTATCAGGATTTCAAGCCCATTGGAAAATATAAATAATCAGATTTTCAATTGACTTCAATTTCGATACAGTGAAAATCTGATATTTCATTGGATGACAAGCTACCTTCAAGTGGCTTTTTGGTTCATAATGTGACCTCTCTCTCGCAGGCGAACGAAACAACGTGCGTGTTGGCTTAAACACAACACAATATTTCACATAACCGTCCGTACTATATTTCATATACAGGGCGCATAGGTAATGGGGCATATGTCATTTTACTGGCGAACCATTGGTCCTAGAGGCATACTTTCAGTTGGAAAAAGTACCCGAATAATGTGCACTCAGATATTTGATTCATGTTGCCAGGGGTTACAGAGTCATTTAAATAAAAATGTTAACGTTTTATGCGGACACCCTGTGCCCCAAAACCCAATTGGAAAGTTGTTTCCTGGTGTCCGACAAAAAAATTCAACGTGTCTAAGTTCAAATTTTCACTGAGATATTCCAAGAAAGTTGGAAAAAAACAGCATTAAATGAGGGGAATTCATTTTACCTGCATTGAATGCTGTTTTTTTCCCAAATTTCTCTCAGTTTTTAAATTCGCATATCTCGGTGAATATTGCACTTAGAAACGTGAAATAATTTTAGTTGGCATCGGGAAAGACAGAGCAACAACTTAATTTTGTTCTTTGGCACACGGGGACGGTATAAAAAGTTTTTTTTTTAATTTTATAACTATACAACCCCTTACAACATGACTGACATATGAGTTGGACACGTGATTTGGATACTTTTTCTAGTTGGGTATGTCTCTAAGATTAATGGCTCACCAGTAAAGTGCCATACTCCCTGTTACCCATGCAGCCTCCAAATACACGTAAAAAAATAGCTTGAGACGAAATACAGTCTACTCTCATTGTAACAAATACCATTACAACAGGAAAAATATTGTTTTAACGAAAACTTTTCTAATCCCTCGCATAGGTTTACATAGGAACAATATAAAAATCTGGAATTCCTTTGTAACGAAATTTCGTTAGTACGAAGTGATTTCTCTGGTCTCTTGGAGTTCCGGTCTAATGGGTTTGACCAAAGCGTATTAATAAATGGTCTTTAATATGCTTTGGGTTTGACTGTATTTCCCCCCAAAAAAATCTGACAGTAAAAATCTTTGCAGTAAAGTAACTGAACTTTGGCAATTTGATCTGAAAACAGTCCTTTTTATAATGATTATGTCCTTTTTACTTTTATAAATTTAGGAAGGAAACAAAAGGAAGAAAAAGAAAAATGGCCAAGACGGGCTGGGTTGTGCATAAATGCCTCGAAATTCCACTTGTGCGCAAGGGGATTCGTGCCTCACTCTCAGTTTTATGACAAAATTTCATATTTATGAGACGTATGATTACGGGCACGAGATTAATCTCTATATATATAGCTCTTACAATATTAAAATATTTCATTTATACGAAGCACAATTTCAAATATTTGACATTTTCATTTTGATTTGAACTCCAAATCTTCGGCATTTTGACATTTCTAACTATCAAATCCAAGCAGTTTTTGCAGATTGTGAAAACGCGTCGCTGAATTGGTTTTGCATGCGTATTATCAACACTAAAAACCATAAATTTTAGATTGACAGATACAAAGAGACGCATTGAGCGGGTTATGGACATTTCAAAGTGAAGACTTACGTGAGAATTTATTGCACTTTTTTTAGAAATCAGCAGATACAGTGAATCTGTATCTGCTGATAAACTCTAATATCTCTAATCTCTAATACACTGATTTAAATTGTTTTACATGTAGTCATGCGCCTTTTTAGAATTTTCTTTCTAATGTCCAAAACATTGTTCTTGCACGATAGGAAAATTGCATTGAAATTATTTAGGATGCTGCAGGCCAGTAGTAGGGCAGTTAAAAGGAAGCATTACGGTATCGATTAAAAAAACTTTAAAGATGTGGTGTCAATCTTGGAGGAAGTCCTAGTACAGGGGCGGCTCGAGCTTACCGCCCGGGTGCGAAGCCTCATGTGCCACCCCTACTGGCAACCCTGCCAGGAGGCTGATAGGGATTCAATGAAAGGCACCTGGAGATAAACCTGACTTTTTTTCAGAAGAAAGCCGCACATAATTGTTTACTGTGCAAAATGTACGTGACCATACGTCCGGCTTTTGAAGTAGAAAATTTTTGTTCTAGAATTATTTTACCATTCTTAATAAATGCCAGATAACTTAATCCTTGAAAGAGCACTTATTTTTGTGAGCCATCATCACTTATCCTGTGAAGATGATATCTAACGGGGAAATTATTATTAAGAAAAATTTTTTCAAAGGTGTTTCTGGTATTCCAGGGGTCGGACAAGTGAAAAACCTAAATTTTCCTTTGCCTTCATTTGACTATTGTGGATCAAATTCTGAGTGAGGGTACGGGTCCCTAGGCTGGGATCTTTCGCAGGCCCCCTCCCAGTCAGATTTCTCACTGCCTTTTCTATAGTTAATTTATAGCCTGAAAAAGCCAAAAATTATGAGAATTATCCCGGGCTCTTGTGGGGGCCATGGGTGAGGGAACCAAAATGGCCCTTGTAATACAGTACAGGGGTGGCGCTTGGCCATGCGATCCATTGCGACTACACGCGGCACCCCTCGCTAAATCTGGGGTGAATGGGTAAAAAAAAATTCAATTTGCCAAAAAAAAAGCAAATTGTCGGCTCTGGAGGAGCGCAAAATCGGAAATGAAGGGCCGAAAAAATGTTTTGTTAGGAATTGTTTCGATAAATTGTGAGGGAGGGGCATGACCTTCTTAGGGTAGGGCTGACAGGGCTCCAGCTCCGGGACTAAATCCTTATTACTTTTCTTTTTTCACTCTATAAATTAACTGTAGAAGGGCCCCGTGGAAAATCGGGCATGGGCCCTACGAAAGATTCCATGATGCAGGAGGTAGGGGCTATGGAGGGAACAATAGGTACAGGGGGGGCAAAAAATAAGTCCCACACGGGTACAGATTTTGTCTCAAGCTGCCCAGATAGCTTCCATTCTTGTTTCTGATGTTACGATCAGAGGTCTTGTCTATTTTCTCAACGTCTCCGTTGTCGAGGTATAGTAGGACTCAAAAGTGTGATGTCGTGAATTTTTACTGCGTTAAATTTTGTTGTCTATGCTGCCGCCCGGGTGCACCGCACCCCTTGCAACCTCGCTTAAGCCACCCCTGTCCCAATACATTATCACAGCAATGTAGTTTTAAAAAATTTTAAATTACGCGGGTATTTTTCCCCATGTATGATTTGATCTCGTGGAGTTCGTTATAACTGAATTTGACTATTTCTTTTCAGCAGAGGCAATGGATTGGCACCTCCTTTCAAAATTCATAAAAAAATATCCCAGATCAATCATTCCCTATTTGATGTTTATAAATATATTCCCCATCAGACCACTCAGTGCTGGCTGAAGATAGGTTTGTACTAAACTAGATGACTATCCGTCTGTAATTGCATGAAAATATGGGTTTTTTACAAGCTTTCATTTTTCACGTATCTACTTCTTGGATTACATTTACTACCAGCACTCTCAAAAGAATGTCAATGAATGGTCAAAAAATCTTTGTTTTCTTTATGGCAGCCTTCTTTGAATGAAAAGTCTTCGAACACACAATTTTCTGTCTTTACAGTTATTCCATTTTGCTTAAACCTCTTCTATTAGTTTGTGTCAGGGCCTACTATCACCCCCAAGTCGTAAAACCACCGGGATTACATGAACCACTTTTCTTTATTTCCTTCTTCCTCGTGTTAATATTACTTGAATGGGGAAAAATTATGAAAAAGATATTTTATGTATTTTGTTTGAAATAAAATTTTTTTAGTCACTCTGACTAAAAAAATTTAATGTCACAAATTTCTTCGTGGCCCTTGTATCAGTAGCCGTGGCTCCTCTTTTGCAAGATTTTCATCCGTGGCCCCCGGTTGAAAACCACTGGTCTAGACCATAGTTTCCCAACCTTTTTTGTCCCGTTGGTTTTACTGGTCTAGACAAAGTAATTTTAATTAATACAAATACAACACCACAACAGGCCAAAAAGCCATTCTGGATGGTTGCACAGCTGGAAACCATTTCTCATTGAACACCAGACATGCTGGTGAATAGTGTAAAAGAAATGACATATCAAGAGAAATAATAGAAAAATAGAAAATGAATAATAGAAAACTTAAAAGTAAAACAAGAGACTGAAAATCTGTTAAAAATGCAGGAAAATAAAATACATGGAGAAATCACAAATTACTTAAAAATAGGGAATGAAAACAGATGTACTCGAATTGAATTTTTTGTGAAAATAAATAAAGGAGTCAGTCAACTTTTTTTTTTTGAAAAAATAGCTGGAAACAGCGATTGAAGGGTTTTTGTTGTTCTGTGGATTGAGCAGTAATTCGCTTAGTTTTGACCCCCTATTTTATACGTTGTCGGAAGCTTAGGTGCCAAATCCTGGGAAAGGGGACCTCAAGCTAATTCCATTTACGGTACCAAGAAATAAAATTGTGAGGACAAATGGCGTCATCAAAAAGTATGCTTCTATTGTGACGCAACTTCAATGTTTCCTAAGGGAATTTTTTTTTTGTGGTGCAAGATGGTGCAGAATTGGAGAATTTCTGCATTTTTACACAAACAAATTATACAAATACAACGCCACAACAGGCAAATTGACCAACGAGGTGACTGACTTAAGAACATCATGGATCCCTGATCCATTTTTTGGAGGCCCTACCTACTACTGCTAAACCACACATGCACCCCGCCCACACCCCCCCCCCCGGAACCCCCAACGAATCGGTACATGCGGGAATGTGTGTGTATGTGTAGTGAAACCTGACGTGAAGTTTTTGTTTCTCTGTAATGCTTATGTGTAGTGCTGCCATCTGCCACCAGTTTTTCTAACTATCAGTGAAGTGTTATGATTGAATGATTTATCGTTGTAGGACTGTTGCTCTCTGTGACGAGACTTTTTAACGGGGAGTTCGGCTCGCATTTGCGCCTTGAAGTTGGGAACCACAGAAAACCAACTTCAGCCGACCATTATGTCACCATACTATGAAGCCAACTTCAGCCTGTTTGTAGCAGAATGTAGCAAATGAGGGGAAAATTGTAACAGAATGTAGCAGACTTTGGAAATTGTAGCAGTTTGTAACAATTGTAGCAGATTTGGCACTACTGGGAATAGGCAGGAGGGACACATAATAAGTCCCGCACAGTTACAGATTTTGTCTCGAGCCGCCACGATAGCTTACATCGTTGCTTCCGGTATTAGTTCTCATTCTATAACCAGTGAGCCGCTAATGTTTGGAGTCCTTCGAAATTCTTCTTGTGGAGTAATGGTAAGAGTATTACACTCTTTGTTTCTTTCCCCCATGGAGTTCATTTCTCTCCCCCTGCTGGGCCACCTTTTTGTTTACTATGTCTTTCTCATTGACGGCTTCAAACCTTAACGCCTCTACTTCCCCTTAAAGTAAGCTGATAATTTGTGGATACAATAAGCTTCTTCACTTATATGGAGTGTAATAGCACACAAGACAGTTCTGTAGTGGACTACACTTGTTTTGCCTGCTATAGGAATAGCCAAATCAACTTTGTCAAAATGAACTCCCCGAATGCAGGTAATAATAATGTTCTTAACCCTTCAAGCGGCAATGACAAGATATTTTGCCTTGATAAAAGCCTCTATTCCGGGCATTAACAAGCCCAGATAATTTGTAAAGTTTCAGGGTAAAGTTCAGGGGTACAAGCGCCCCTCATCCATTTTGGAGCAGAAACTTTCATTTTTGGAGCAGAAATTTTGAAAATGGAGCAGAACTAAAAATTAACTGTATCTGCAATATAAGGAGTAATTTTTCTGTGAAATGCCAAAAGTTTTGCCAAAAATGGTTGAAACAAATAATTCTAAATACATTTTTTTCACAAAATTAAAGTTCATTTAAATTTTTCCTGAAGTATCTTATCTGTCACTACAAAAACATGAATTACTGAAATGACGAATAAAAATTATTAGGCTCTTTTCAAATTAAGCACCATGCATACTGAAAACCTAGGCAACAAGAATTTCTGTTGCTTGAACACCGAAATCCTGATATAGCAAAAAAAAGTGTGTGCAGAATATAATAAGGGTTTCCGTGAAAAAAAAGTTAGCTTCTCACAGAATTTAAAGAAATGATTAAATTTAAAAGCGAAATGCAAAAAACGAGAAAAATATAAATACCTTATTTATTTTAACAATTTCTCAACATAATAGCATGTTAATAAGTTAAAAAAAAAAAAAATTCTGCTGTTTTCTGAGCCTGAAGCCTGTTATAATATCTTCTATACAAAGAATGAGTCGCTTTCAGAAGTTCAGTATCTTAATGACAATTTTTTTCGAATTTTTCATGCCCTTGAACATAAGATTTTTTGTGTCTTATTCTTTTGAAGCATTGGATGGACAGATTTTTCACTGTTCAAACAGACTTTTGTTAACACTGAACTCTTTCACTGTCTGCATTACCATGTGCTAAAAATAAAAAGCCTTCACCAAAGTTTTGTCTCGCATGATATAATAACGACTGTGCACCATGCAAATACTTTTAATGGTAGTATCTCAATATGATCATGGTGAGAGGATGGTTAGATGGCAGTAATATGGGAAATTTACTGTTGGTATTTAGATCGGAATTCTGAAATCTTCCACCAACTCTCAAAATACCATCACCATCCAAGAAACAGTTCAAGGAATCTAACCTGTAGTTACCCTTTAGAGCCTCGCCCCTCTTAAGCCTTTAAATTTCTTCCTGAAATTCGCACCCTTGAATAGTTTTTATCAGGCGATTTTCAGAATATTCTATTTCCTGTCTCATTAAGTTACCTGCTCGTTTTTCACAAGATCTCAAATTATAGGCAAATCTTAATACAAAACTCAATATACATAATATTGTGAAGTAGCTACTGTTAATTTTTAAGATATATTCAATGAGAGAACTCTTGGTAGTTAGAGTCAAAGACAAGTTAGTGTCCTCAAAATTACTGTTTGAATCTTTTTTTGAGTTCTTTGGAGTATACTCACTTTCAAACAATTCGGTAACCACAGGTGGCGAGTCCTCATAAGCAAACTCTTCTCCCATCAAGAATCTCGGATGGCCCACAATCTGTCATTGTGCAAAAGAGTGTCAGCACTGATGCCTCTGGTAACCAAATCGGCTGGGTTGTCCTTCCCAGGGCAGCAGAACCAACAGCCTTTTTCTGTCAAAGTTTAGATTTCATTCACACGGTTTGCGACGAATGGTTTCCATCTTTTTACGGAACCCTTTATCCACAGCAATACGATCTGTGAATCGGAATAGAAGTAGGTCTTACATGGTCTTTTCCTTCTCACGACTTTTTCAATCTCGCAGGTCAATCTTGCAGTGAGCAGTGCTCGGAGTAACTCCAACCTGGGTAGAGAAAGGTTCTTCAGTGGTGCAACTCTGCTTTTGGAAGCAATCAGATTCACGGAAATATGGTCCCTGAACCGGACTCTGAGGTACGCTGCTGCTCCATAGGCTCTTTGACTGGCATCTGAAAAACGATGAATCTCTATTTCATTCGAGTCATCTTCAGAAAGATCGAGAATGACCCTCAGCACTTGTAGTTCGGAGAAGCTGGGAAGTTCCGAACACCATTGAATCCATTTCTCCTTAACATCTCCTGGAAGCTCATCGTCCCATAGCAATTTTTGAAGCCACAGTTCTTGGAATAGACACTTCAGCCTAATCGTGTAGGGGCTAAGAAGTCCAATGGGGTCAAAGCTTCTACCTGCTGTTTGCAATAAGAAGCATTTCGTATTTTTGTTTTGTTTCAGGAATTCCACAAGGTCCATGATATCCATGGCTAGATAATCATGAGAAGCATCTCATGACATTTCCAAAACTTTGTGCATGTTGATGCCATCCGTATGCTGAGGAAAGACGTCAAATCCCACTTTCTTCCATAGACAAATCAGCCTAGGATCGTTAGATATCCATTTACAAAGATTCGTGTTGGCACCTCTCGTGATCTCTCTGGTTTTACGAGAGACTCGCAATGCTTCTGCCACGCAATCTTCTCCAGCCACTAGATCATCAACATAAACACAGGTGTCGAGCACTTCAGTTGCAGCTGGATAGTTGTTGCGTTGTTTTTCTGTGTGTGTTTTGATGGTAGCAGCAAGTAAGAATGGGCTGGCATTGGCGCCAAATAATACTCTTTTGAATCGAAACTCTTGCACGTTGGCATGATCGCTGATGCACCTTGCATTGGTGAATAGAAACCTCACTGCATCTCTTTCTTTTTCTGCAAGAGAAATCTGTAGAAATGCTTTCTCGACATCTGCAAGAAACACAATTTTGTTGAGACAAAAGTACGTCAACAAATGAAAAATGTTTGGGTTTAAGTTGACCTCTGTCCAAAGGCAGTCATTTAAGGACAGTTCACCTGGTTTGTGAGAGCTTGCATCGAATACAATTCTCATTTTTGTCGTGACGCTTTCTGATCGAAATACTGCTTGATGTGGCAAGTAGTATACTGGTTTACCATCAGTGTTCTCTGCGTCCGGTACTTTCTCTATAATCCCTTGATCCAAATAATTGTCTAGTACTTCACAACACTGAGCAAACAAAGTCGGATGCATTCTCTTGAGAAGGTACTGCATTCTCTTGAGAAGGCTCTGTAATCGCTTCTCTGCGACACTAAAGTTATCATTTAGCTCTATCCAATCTCTCTTCCATGGTAGGCTAACTTCATAGCATCCGTCTTTGAAACAGACTTTTGTCAAACAACTGTTTATCCTTGTCTGTTTCCTTGAATTTAGGATCCTCCATTATCCTGATTGACTCCAGTTCCCAGAACTTAGCCAAACCCTTTTCAACCTCATCTCGATAACTCGTTAAATGGCAATAGAGATTGTTATAGGTTACCACATTCTGGAATGTCCCTGTTACTATCCAACCAAACACAGATGCTTGAAGTATGATAGGCTCATTCTTCAATTTTATTTTGTTGTTCTCCAATAACTCGTAAAATATTTCTGCATCCAGCAATGTGTCTATTTTTTGCGGAATATTGAAGTTGGGATCCACGAAACTCAAGTTTCTAGGAAGTTCAATGCAGGTCAAATCCAAACGCTTTGACGGCGTTAAATCTGTTTTCTTTGGAATAACTAAAAGATCCAGTTTTTTACTATAGTCCCCTTCACGGTTAGCGATTAGTGCTGTTACTTTTTTCCTTTATCTTCAGAATAGAGTCATTCAGTCCTGCAATAGGAACGTTTACAGTGTCTCTCAGAAGTCATAAAGAGTCTGCCACCTCATTGCTGACAAAACTGACTTGAAAGCCAGCGTCAAGTAAAGCCCATATCGGAAACATCCCACCAGCTGGCCTCTGAATGCAAACTATTGCTGTTGACAACAGAAAGCATCTCCTTTTCTTGCTCGAATGTAAGCAATTGCCAACAGAGGAGGAAAATGCAGCACATGAGTCTGTCATTGTTGAGTGTTGTCTGGTCCATCTTAATTTTAATTTCTCCAGCGAAGATGTTGACCAAAATGTTTTTACTCTGCTCCAGCAAATGGACTGTATCTGAATAAGGCTTTGAAAACTTAAACAACTTTATTCTCATGCTGCTTAAACATAATGTTCCTTCTCTCGTGCTAAGGCAGCAACTCTCCTCTACTCCTACGCAGTGGGAGGGGTTTGGCGCATAGCGCAGCTTGGTGGTCTTAACAAGAGGGTGCACACATTTCATTCTCTCCAACATGTTTTGGAAAGGCAGGACATTTATATATAATTGGTATCTCACAGAAGTTATGTATACATAAAATGAGCATACTCCTAGTACAAACTCCTTCCTTTGACTATTGTTAAGAGCATGCCCCTCCCTCACCAACGCAGGGGCGAACCGTGCGGCCATATTGGGCGCCGCTTTAGGAGGGATACCAAATGAAGTTGAAAGGGTGAAAAAAGCTTTGTCGACCAAAAAAAACGTGGTCAGTAGCACCAAAAATAGTTTCTGCATAGGTAGAGATTTTTTTCCTTGAGCGAGCCCTGTTCGCCAAATCTGAATTTTCGCAATGTGAAATCGTCACGATCGGCAACCGCAGACGATAACCACATGACTGCATAGTGGCTAGATGACAAAACTACGGATATTTTAGCTGGTGTTTTTTCCCAACGATCTCCGAAAAAGTTCAGTAATTTAAATGAGTAAACCAATCCCCCCATTTTCGATTCTTCGCAAAGGCGCGTGTACAATCTTGCAAGAAATAAAGCGAATTTAAGCCGTAGGTAAGCTGTCGTTGAATGCAGGTTGGTAGCGGAGAAATTACCGTTATTTTCAGTATATAACCTGCAGGAGAAAATACGCTCTCAGAAATAGGAAAATTCGGCATATTCATTCAGGGACTTTGATAGCCCGCGGGTTATACCAATAACGGTACAGGACAGTTATTGGAATACTTCAAAGTAGTACAACTACTTTCCAAGGTCACGAGATGACGTGATTGTGGTAGATGGTGGGAAGTGAAAAAAACTGAAGTTTCCCCTTCCATATATTTTCCTTGTGTAGGTAAGAACGCGTCCCGTGAACAAAATTTTCATGCTTTTTTCCCTAAATTCCGGGTATTTAACGCACTACGTGCATTAGTGGTACCTCCGCGGACCACAAATAAGAATTGGCGCAAATGCTCAGGGATTCGGCGCCTTGGCGCACCATGTAGCAAGAGAACCGTTTTGGCGCAATTGGCGCAGCTCTTGCACCCGTGATTTTTAAATGGAAAACTTTTCCCTGTACCCTTTAGTTTGCACCTGCTGAAAATCGAAAGCCAGCCTACTTCATTAAAAAAAGATACGGCAATTTGAAGGGCGTTAAGGAAATTTTAATGGTTATAGGGTATATTGGGTCCGCTGATTCTGAATCTAGCATAGGTTTCGTCGGATTGGCTCATTTGAGATAAAGTGAAAATTAAATTTCAATAGTAATACCTAAGCAGCATATAAATCACATTGTTGAGAGTATGCATTATCTAAAAGACTAGAGTCAATTATACAAATACAGATACAAATACAATGACACAGCAGGCAAAATGCTCACCGAGGTGGCTGATGCCCATAACAAATATGGATGTTATATTTCAAAAATACAGCAACCCAATTAAAAACACAATCAAAAAAATTATAACCAATATATACACATGATACAGTCGAATCCCGTTATAATGAACTCCAAGAGACCGAAGAAATCACTATAACGAAATTTTGTTATAAAGGAATTTCCAATTTTTAACATGCGCAAAAAAACAAAACAATCGCAGCAGAATTTGATTCTAAGGGGAAAAAATAGTTATTTACGTTCTAGATAATAAAAAAATAGAATGAAGTTGAATTTTAAAAATAACACAAAGCAACTCAAATCAATTTAGCATTGGAGTTTTTTGCATAAGTTTTACTTGATTAGCATTTTAGAGGCAAATAATCCGTAATTACAGGGTTCATACAAAATTTTCAAAATGAAAAGTAAGGAGGTTTTAAGGACTTTTTAAGGAGTTTCAAGCAGTTTTTAAGGAGTCATGGCAAACTTCATAACTTACAAGTTTTACAGCAAAAAAAAGGGGCGGGGCACATATGCAAATTTATTTTGAATTTGCAAACAAACTTTCCCTCTTCTCAAAAATATAGATGTAGAAGTGGTTCAAAAATTACAAGTTTTGATTTGTTACCCGACATCATAAGAATTCATAAAATAATCAATCCACGTACATGCTTTCTGTCATCACCAAAGTGTTCTAAAATCTTCAAGTGTTAGTCAAAAATATAACTCATAATAGCATCACATAAATTATAAAAATTCTAAAAGTGATATTCATTCCCCCTCCAATTATTCAAAATAAAAACCACAGCCAACAAGGATTTTTCTTACAAAATTATTTATATTTGCAGCAACTCTTCAGGGCTCATATAAAATTTTCAAAATGAAAAGTAAGGAGTTTTTAAGGTGTCATGGGGCCACGCCCTCTCCGAAAAAAAAATTACACCACTAGACAATAAAAGAAGCCCACAGAAAAACAAAAGAAGCCCACATGTGAATTGATTTTCATTTAATTTCTTTTTCAATGTTTCCAAGACTTCAACTTTCAGAATAAAGGGTATGATGGGTAGCAATTTCAGCTGAAAAGAAAGAGATGCCGTGACTGTACGCACGAGTAAGAAGCGACAAGAGAACACAAATTTGAACAGTAACAGAGCATGATGATCAAGATTAGGTATTGAGAAGTGTAGTAAGAAAGAAGAGAGAGAGTTGCGGTAGTATATAGTATTAAAATGATTTAAAGAAATCGGAAGTGATGTATTGAGTTTGCAATAAATTTTGTTTTTATCTTGCTTGAGCTGTGGCCACTTCTGCCAGAGAGAGATACAAATACAACGCCACAACAGGCAAAATGTCCAACGAGGTGGCTAAGAAAAAGATGCCCATAAAAATATGGATGTCATATTTCAAAAATACAGCAACCCAATTAAAAATGCAATGATCTGCGGCATAATCACGGATCACTTATATGACGCGCGGCACAGCTCCAGAGCATTTGGATCCGCTAAGTATTTGAAGATCACTAGAGTGGCTCTGTAGGGGACTCAATAGGGAGAATGTTAGTTCAGGTGCCCACAAACTAGTGAAAAGTTTTACTCGTTTTTCGCGCACCGAGTAAAGCGCCATTAAGAATATTTCATATTTTTTATAAAGGGTGGTTGATGAAGTAAGAATCATCCAACCCCCCCCCCTCCACGTCATCAAGTCAGCAAATCGAAAATCCCCCATCCATGCTGACGTAATACTTGAATGACCCCTAACATAAAGATACCCGGAAGTTATTTTCAGAAGGTTAAGGTTAAAAAAAGTGGGTTCAGCTATAGCGGCTGATAGGCTCGTCCTCCCCCCTCCCCTCCTGTAAAACCTGACGTGGCTCGGGCTGTCACTTTTAAAAGCCGGGTTTTACTAGCAGGTTTTCTATGCCACGCGCAACGTGAATCACCCAGCGCTACACGCCGTCTATTCATCAATATGAAAAGCAGTACGACTGTTTTCCTATAGAGCGCAATACGGCTCACGACAGCGCTTTACATCGGGCGTGATTGGCAGACTGCTTCTAGTGAGTTAAGCGTCGTGTGCCGCGAGTTTCAGCGACCTTCCCTTCATTTTCGTGTTGTGTCTCTTCCCTTTAAACCGGAGCATGCAGCCGATAGAGTAGATGACGCCAGGGTCATATACTATATAGCCATCCTGAGACGATGCGCCACGCTTGGAAAACGCAAATGCGTAACGCCATTATGTAACTCATTTCTGCCGACACGAAATGATCCAGTTAGGTTCACGCGGCGCAAAAAGCCTACTCCTAGGAAAACCTGGCTTCAGGGATGAACGCTCGTTACGAGATCCCAGGAGAGATAAACCCATTCTCTCTCATGGAATCTTGTGTGTGGATAGAGCCTGTACCTCTTCTTTTTTTTTTTTGCCTTTTTATTTACGGCAACCAATCTGCGAAACAGATTCGCTTTCCCCACTGGACTTCAGTTTTTAGCATTTTAAGGCGCGGTGGCGAAAAGATACGCTTGTCGTCGTCCCTTACTCGAAATTTTTTTTCCTTTCTTTTTCAGTAGCGAGTTGTAATGTGAATAAAACACGTCAAAAAAACTGCGGAAAGCAGTGACATTTTGCGGTTTCTCGGAATTTTCGTAGTGAGATATTGGCTGTAAGCAAATAGGAAGGAGGGATAAAATAGGAACAGTAGGAGAGAATTGTGGTAAAAAAGAAGACGATTGCGGCGAAAGTAGGAAAATAGTAGGATAAATAGGAAAGCTGCGAGGTCTGCACTCAGTATACTGCGTAATATAGGAGGTTCGAGACATCGTTTCGCCACATAAGTAAAAACGTTCTCACCACTGGGCATGGGGGAATTTTCGGCTACTGGTTCAGCGGAGTGATGTCGTTCTACGGACCATCGATTTCCAACGCTGATCAGTTTGTGACATAGGCAGGAAAACACGTCAAAACTAGCGATTCGGTAAAAAATCGCATTTTTAGAAGCAAAAGCGTATAATCGTATTAATTTACTAAATACGACAAAATCGTAACGGTTGGCAGGTATGCACAACCATTGGATGTTCCAATCCCATCCCCTGCTTTCACATTTCCTATTACAGAGGAAGAGCGCGTTTTTTTTAAAAAATCTTTTCTTCCTCTTTATATTGGGGGGAAGCTTCCTCTTATTTTTTTAGGCAATGCTATTCATCACCGTGGGGAACGCCTATTCTAAAAAAGATCATCCCTTCAGAGAAAAAAAAAAAAGACTTTTTCAGGCGTAGCTGCAAAAAGTAAGGAGTTATAAGGGCCCTTCCAGAGGGAAATGAAAAGTAAGGAGTTTTTAAGGAGTTTGTAAGGATGTGCGAACCCTGAATTATTATTATTATTATTATTTTGCACAAGTGTTATGGAAGCCAAGGAAACAATAAATTCCTCTAAAGCAGTGGTTCTCAACCTTTTTTGACTCACAAAGCCCCTTTAAGAAAAAAGATCTATGGCGGAGTCCCGTAGGCACATTTTTTAATTATTAATCAAAGTTACTGATTTATTTTTACTATTTAAAAATATTTATAATTATTTTTTTAAATTTTATTGTTTTTTTTTATTTTATTCTCCCTGAGCAGCCGCGGAGCCCCTGGACAGTGCACAAGGTGCCCAAAGGGCTCTGTGGAGCACTGGTTGAGAACCGCTGCTCTAAAATACGTGCAGGCTCAAACAAATGGTCTGGAAGGTTCTCTTGATCTGATAAATATTGTTTTAGAGTTCCAAACTAGCTAAGGCTTCAGATGCTGTAAGTAGCAAAGCATTCTCTAGTGTAGCAGTTCTGAACCTTTTTTTTTTTTGACTCGCAGAGCTCTTTCTGGTACATAATTTCTATGGTGGAGCCCTGTAGGCCTATTTTTTAATTATTCCTTTTGCTATTTCACCAGCTTTCTATTCATTCACATTTTTCATATCAACTGAATTTGCTTTCCCGCAAATCTGTTTTGCTACCACACCATACCGCGCGTGTTCGTTCTTTGAAACGATTCAGCCAGCCAACACTTGCTTGAAAGTTTTCGCATCCAAATGTGTGCACGTGCAAATTCCAAAACCTTTTCTCCTATGAGTGGACTGGTATCTGGCTCATTTTCCAGAAAAAATGTCCTGAAACCAGGTAAAGACAGCTGCATCCACATCTTGTAAATTCGAAAGTAAGATTTTTTTGTTCTTTTTGTAAGATCTCCCTGGATCCTAGGACATCCTACAACTACTGTTTGAATTTACAATTTCAACTTCGTCCGATTTTTTCAAAAACGTTGAAAGAGTAGATGGAGATTGACTCGGTTGTTTTTCGGACACTTATTTTAGGTAAAGATTATACCGGAATTACGCAATACATTGTTACTATGTAAATTGATTTGAAAAATTGGAAAAGATTTCGTTACATCGAGATTTTCGCTATAACGGTATTCGTTATAACAGGATCCAACTGTACAATGCCCATAAACAATTTGGCAAAATCAATGATGCCAAATTCAGAGTCATCACCTTAACCCTTTGAAGGGAGCGACATCAAAATATGAAAAATATAAAAAAATAACTTGATGTACTGATGCATATGGGTGTGCATATTACGTTTTTCAAAAAATTGAAAAAAAAAATTCACATTTTTATTTATATATGAGGTGGGATACCGTTTGTCCCACCGCGCACTTAGCGCTTATCAGCGCGGTTGAAAATGCTTGGCCGGGAAAGCATTACTAAGGCACATTTACAATAGTGCTTATTTCATTTTATTAGCCAGGAAAAGATTAGAATAGTTAAAGGATGTCATATTATGGAGAAATACTTCTAAATTGTATTTTAAATATTGATGGAAGACAAAGTCTCAAATAATGACAAGAGTTAAGTGCAAAATTGAAAAAAAATTATGTGAAAATATTCTATAGCAATCTCTCTGACAAATTATTCAATAAGGGTCGCACTTTATAGTTTGTCAAAGTTGCAGTCACCTTTCTTTAACTGAACCAGGTGGGCCAACATCCAGGTGAATCTTCTCACTGGCATTAGTTTGCTTATGAAACTATCGGCCAGAATTGGATTTGTTGACCGTCTCTGTAGAGAAGGAATTTTTTTATGCCCATAGCTAAATTTATGGCTAAAAAGCATAGAAACGCTTTTTTAGAAATTGAATCAAACCTCTTTCCTTCCTGTGCTGCATAAAGATTTGTTTGAAAAACGATATGTTCAATCAGGGCTGATGAAAACAAACAAAAAAATTGCAATAGGAAATTGTTCTTCCAGGTCCAAAATCTCATCACTTGGCCCAGTCCTTTCTCCGAATTGGAACAGTGTTGTCATGTGGTTTCACTCTAAGTTATTATATCTATTGTTGATGGTCCTGGAGTCTATGTTTCATCAACAATAGATTCTTCTACGATAGTCAATTCTTCATCCCCGATTCGAGAAATTCTTCCCGTTCTTGCACTTCATCATCAAGTTCAATTGAGGATTCTGGATCCGATGGTATTTCTTCAATCAAAGCAAGAGCTTTAGCAGCTGTTAGTCCTTTTCAAGGAATTTTTAATTTTCTTCTACTTTTATAGAGGGACCATTCTCTGTACTGAAGAAGACACAAATGAAAAAAAAATGCCAGACGCAACAGTATCATGTTACAAAACACGCATTCCAAAGAGATTTTCCAAGGGTCAGGAAATTGGTGCTGCCCTCTGTAAGGGGGATGTTGCAGACGCGCGGTGGGACTACATGTATCCCACCCTTTTTCTTCAGCAAATAAGTTCTGAAAAAAACCTTGTGGATTCAAAAATTACTTGCAAGACAAAATTCATAATACTATACATTGAATTTGTATCATTTCACCCAGTTGGTGATGCAAAATTTGGTAAAAATCAGCAATCACTTTTTTTTTTGTGTCAGCAAAAATATTTGACGAAAAAAACTACCATTAGTGATATGAAAAAAAAAAGTGTGGACAACTTGAGCCATCTTCTGATAACTTTTGGAAGTATAAACTACATTTTAATTCGATTTGCAGCAAAAAATTCCTATTTTTTGTGGAGTTATGAATTTTTGAAAAAGGTAGGATAAAGGGGTTCCTACCGCCCTTCAAAAGGTAAAAATCATTGAAATATCTTAGCCAATGATTTTCTGTATTTATTTATAATACACAGGTTCAATGTGATTTGTACGTTGCTCTTGGTATCACTATTGAAGTTTAATTTTCACTTTATCTCAAAAACAATTCTTGTTTTATCTCAAAACAATTCTTCATGAGAGGGTTTTATTGGTTTTTCAGAACCAGTCTGAAAAACCAATGCAATTCGAAATCAGCAC
Source organism: Pholcus phalangioides (assembly GCF_987345545.1). Taxonomy (NCBI): domain Eukaryota; kingdom Metazoa; phylum Arthropoda; class Arachnida; order Araneae; family Pholcidae; genus Pholcus; species Pholcus phalangioides. Next base: position 5,629,319 of record NW_028301615.1, on the reverse strand, counting down.
CCCAAAATCATTTTTAAATAACTGAAACATCTTTGAGAACAAAATCAGTGTTTAGCAGTGGTATCACAAAATCCCTTGCCAATTCATCGCACTGATGTAATTATCTACTTCTCTTGGAAGTTTCACTGCATCTAACCAGTTCAACAGTATACGAGTTCTGATGGTTTACAGAAAGCATTGACAAAATGAAAGAAAGCCTAACTGTTTCAAATCCTTAAGCATGCTAACTTCCCTTGACTTGAGGTGTTAATCTATAGCAGCTGTTTCCACCCTGACAGCATATTGACTACATGTTTATATATATCCTGCTTTTTTTTTTCATCTTATCTAGATTCTTTTCATGTTCAATTCATGAGTGATTTGAAATTTTTCTTCAAAATCATCTCTTCAAGCATGTCATAATAATCTAACTGGTCCTGCCAGTTTTATGCATCTGTACTTCTCCTTCAAAGAATAAAGAATAATTTTCCCATGATATTTCTCTGGGACTTCATACAACTTGAACATAGTTTATGCTTGATGAAAGAAAAAATGTGAATTCACTATCTTGCCGTCGCCTCCAGCATTACACCTTTCATTAAATTCAAATACCAGATGAAATCATTATTGCTGTGTGTTTCACATCTTTCATTGTCTTACGATTTCTACCTATAATTCATGGTTTATAGCTTCTTGCTCTGTTCTTTCACTAATGACACTATTTAGTAATTCTTTTACAAATTTTGGTTCATAATAAGGACTTTTCATGATTAGTTCTTTCAAATTTACAACCCTTCTGTCTTTGGGGACTTTCACCCATAACTCATCTGCTAAAATCAGCAGGTCCTTCTTCCATTTCTTGGCAAAGACATCATTTGTAACACTTTTCTTTTTTAAATCAGTACTGAATACAATGAAATCAGTGTGAAAATTGTTTGGTTTTGCCTAACCAACAAAAAAATGTGATCACTCACCTCCTCAGTATAGGCAAAAGTCCTGATGTTCATCAATTTCTGCTGATGGCAGAGTTTTCGCATAACTGTTCTAAGACGACTGGTGATCAGCTATGCCAAATGATCCTGATCCTTCTCTGTTGTCAATTGCTTCATTTATTCCAGAAATCACTTTCACACAAAATAGTTCAATTTCCTTGCATCCAGTATAGTTCTGCTGACATCACTATGTTCATTTTTGAAGATTGATTTAATTAACTTTCAACAATAAACATTAAAATATTAACATATCCTCCTTACTTACAGCGAGCCTTTCAAGTTGACTCCTGAGTTCACAGGAGCCACTCTTTAAAAACAAGAAAACACCGGGCTTCTTTCCTCTTTTCTGTGAAGATCCTTTCTCCCCCCCCCCCCCATCAGGGCCGTCTTAAGAGCATCATGGGCCCCCAGGCCAAGTGGTTTTTCTGAGGCCCTACCAGGTACATTCTAGAAAATTTCAACCAGATCTTATTTTTGTGAGGCCCCTCTTCTCTTGAGGCCCTGGGCCATGCTCAGGTGGGCCCGTGAGTTAAGACGGCACACTGCCACCCACGCTTTCTTATCCCATCATACTTCTTCCCGATAGGGGAAACCTTGCACTTCCAAGAAAACCTGTAAGCAATTAATACTGTGCAGTCTGCAAGGGGATCATAGCCAGGCTTGTGTGATGAAAAGCTATTACAATACCCACACAACTGCTCAGCAGCATCCGGATACAAGCTATTACTTGACTCGCCATTGATTCATAAAGTTGGGGGTTGCAACAATCTGGGCCTTGAGCAACAAAATTCTTGTAAAAATATAAAAAGTAGCTTTACTTCAGTCAAGTTTTGAATTAAATCTTTTCATCCTCAATCTTAATGTTTTTACTACTTTTTTTAATCTTAATCCTGCTTCAGGAGGCAAAAAAATCTGCCAACGAACATTCAAACGTGGATAGATCAAAGCGATGCCAGCAATTGATATTACTATGAGTCACCAAAAGCTAGAGTAATAGAACTTCAATTGATAGAAAATATATCACATAGGAAATTGAAATGACTTCAAGATAGAAAAAAATTCAAGTTATAGGGGTTCAACTTATTTTAAATGGAACTCTAGTAGCTTACCTCTAATTCTGGATGGTCTCCGAGGCCTAGATAATTGTGTGTTACAGCATTGAGACAGGATATTCCATCAACTATGATAACTCTCCCTGCTTTACTAAATCATAAATAAAAATACAGTTAAACCCGTTTAAGATGGACACACTGAGACTGAAACCTATCTTGAACAGAATCAAAAGATAGTCCCAACAATGAATAGTGCTCAATGCGCACCTTCAAAAACAAAGTTATCTAAAATACAAAATAATTTTAGTCCCCTCAATGTTCTGTTTTTTGCAGGTTTCTAAGTAATTTAGTTTTCAATTCATATTGGTGAAGATTTCTGAAAACTGATTTGTTGATATGAACAAATTTACTTATCTCAGTAAAACTATCTATAAGCATATCGTTGTACCAATACTGCAACTAGATATCTCAATTTTAGATGTTTTGAGAAAAACACTGAATGAAGTATATATTCAACATTATATTACATAAAAACAATCAAGTTTGCTTAGACTTGTATTACAGATTTCGTAGTTGTAGCATATTGAAGTGCATGCTAAGACATTTAATTTTTTTTATACTTACCTGAAAAAAAAATTTCAACTTATCAAGTTGTAGTATTGAGGTGACAATATATACTAGAACACCTTGGCTTTTTATGAATTTTTGGCTAACAAAGATTTAAACCATGGTTTAAGCTGTCATGTCAACAACCTCAAATATTCCTTCTCAATATAAAAATTCCTGTTGAAAATACTCCTCAGGTGGGACGGTAGAAAGGTTTTCTCAGCCCAAGATATCAAGAAAACATATTTTTTGGATATTATGCTGAGGTGAACTCAAAAAGAAAAGTCATCTTGTCTCCACCGGGACTCGAACCAAGGCCCTCTTGCATACCAGCACACAGTGTATTTAACCCTTTTTGCGGTATTGACGAGATTTCTAGTGAATCTCTTCCCTTATTTTAGCATTGACAAGTCCAGACATTTTGAAATGTTAAAAAAATTTCCATTAATTTGACGGACAGTAAGAATATAGAATGAATAAATAACTTGAATTAGGTCTTTATTTTTCATTCATTTGAATTCATACATTAACTAGTGGGTCACCATAAGTTCAGGACATGAAACCTTTTTGTAATGGCAAATCTTGGTTTCGAAACTAAATCTTTTTTTTTTTAAATTTTGAAACATAAAATGCGCAGTGATCTCTCACTTAAACATCTGCGAAAGGGAACAAGAAAAAAAGATGCATAAGTGAGAGAAGCGTATAATGGAATAGCATATCTTTGACCGGGAGTACAGAAAATCCTTTTAAAATCGTGTAAGTCAGAGATCACTGTACCTAGCTCAAATTGTTTGAAGGATTGTTCTATAAATATTGAAATTACTCCGAATGGAAAACATCTATTTTTCTGTAGTTAAGTAAATTTTTCTAAATATTTTTTTTATATAAAATTACATTATTTCCAACAATATTGCAGAATAGTGAATCCATAGCAATTTTTAGTTGGAAGGATTCACCTTGACAAAATTGACCACTTCATCAAGAATGTTTCGCAAATTTGGAGGCAACAGTTTCGATGCAGGGATCTGTCTGCGAATATAGCAGTGATTCATTTCATTTTGGGAGCAACTTCTGCCACGCGCGCACGACGGCCTGAGTAGCAACCTTCTGTGAATTTTTCTCCATCTGTTGTGAGTCCAATGCATTTTGGACCATTGAATTCTTTTTTCAACGAAATAATGATTAATTGCTTCAAATAAGTCTAACAGTCGTACGACCCATTCAATGGGTGACAAATAAAAAGATTTTCGGTTGGGAACCGCTGCACTAGGCAATTCCAAACAAGATTTTAAAAATATCATTGTAGAGGCATTTATCATCGAGTGTCGTTGCAGAGAGATTTTACTGTATATATACAAACTCTGTTGCGTACGTAGGATTTTCTCATCGGGGGGAGGGCATTCTCACTCAGGATTTTTTTCCCTTCCTGAAAGAGATTGTTTTTTTTCTGCAAAAATTAAACCATAATCTCAGCTTGGGGGGTGTAAAATTTTTCAGGGGTTGAGGGGGCCTGTGAAAAATCCTGGCGTGGGGACCATGGCCTCACTATTTATAGCTCTGGTCGAAACTTCAAGAAAAATAATATTCCACAAGTTTCTATTTCCTAGTAGCAGGTTTCTGGCGCTACTGTCTGGAGGGACGTAACCCTCTGGAAGGTTCTCTCCAAAGTTCATGTTGCCGAAAAGCCATTGCGCTAAATGGCGACAAAATATTTCATTTCGGGAATAAATAAACGATTGAGTTCGCCAAATCGTGAGTGTCCATTCTGCCTCTTGATTGCCCAATGGACCATTTGACGCATGTACAAAAATTCTGAAGTAAAATTTTTGTTGACCAATCCCGATCAATGTCAGCTACTTTCGGTATGATTCCAGAGGAGGGTGGGGGTTGACAGGAACGATCAACCTCATCTAGAAGCGCTTCTAGTTGAGTGCACCCCCAAGAGTCAACCTATTGTTTGAATCCTTTACTCGATGATAATCCTTCCCTCTCAGTAGAGATGCCGGCGATGCACTATTGCGCGTCAAATACCCGGAATTTCGGGAAAGGATGCATAAAAATTTTGTTCCCACTTCCTGTGGGGACACGTACATTCCGAGTTTTAAGAAAACAAATCCCATCGAGCTTATATTACTGAAAGGAATATGACATCAGCGGTCTCCGCCTTGGCAATGCGGAGAACAGTGTCGCCAACATCTCCGTCAGAAGATCACGTGACTCGGTGAAAACAAACACAATCCCCCATAGAGATCAATGTTGAAATTGCCGATTTTTGCACAGAAATGCGGAAATTTAATGGGGTTTTCCGCCACATCAATAATTTTGAAAATTGAACTGAATTTTTGATTTTCGAAATATTGAGTTCGATTAGAAATACGAAGCCCAGAAAATTAAATATAAAATAATGTGCTTTTGAGGTAGATATCCATGCAATAACATTAATTTCAGCTTTTTATTTATATCTTAAGTACAAAAATGAGAATTAATGTCTCTATTGTCTTATATTATCCAACAGCATCAATCCCCATATAGTTTAGGCTGTGTTGAAATTAATTATGTGTAGGCCCTCTCCCATAAAAAAGAAAAAAAAAAAGATTCATTTCTGTGTAATTTAGATTTGTTCCTTTCATGAATCACACGTGGCATTCCTTTTTCATGAGTAATTAAAGATAATTCCAGAATTAATGAAAGAGAATTCCAAAATTGATGAAAGAGAATTCCAAAATTGATGAAAGAGATAATTCCAAAATTGTTGAAAGAAATAATTCCAAAATTGATGAAAGAAATAACTCCAGCATTAATAAAAGAAATAATTTCAGAATCAATGAAAGAAATCTAGAATTGATGAAAGCAATTGTTCCAGAATTAATGGAGGAAAATTTCAGAATTAATGAAGGGAAATTCCAGAATTAATGAAGGGAAATTCCAGAATTAATGAAGGGAAATTCCAGAATTAATGAAAGAAAGTTTGCTAATTTCTACTAGCAAACGAACTTTGTTTTCACCGAGTCACATGGTTTCCTTGCATTTGATGTCTAAGCCGTCACGGCGGCTAGATGCTCTCCCTCCAGTAATATAAGCTCGATGGTCGTGACCTTAAAAACGAATGAAGCTGATGAAATATCAAGTTGCGTCCCCGAATATATATAAGAGCGGCTATTATACAGAATTTACAATTTCTGAGAGTTTTCCTCCTGCGGGTTATATATCGGAAATTACGGTACGTTCACGGCTACCCACCCACGCCAGAGACAGAGTATTTATCCCGTAAATTCGCTGCATTTTCACGAGATTGCAAATGTGATTTTTTTTAAAGAATCGCCCGTGCGAATCGTAATACAATTTTCCGAGATCGTTGGAGAAAAAAAAACAAAATCTAAAAACTCTATCATAAACAAGGAAACAGTTATTTTCCGGATATTATGCTGAGGTGAGCTCGGAAAGAAAAGTCATCACGTCCCGGCGGAGACGTGATGACTTTTCTTTCCGAGCTCACCTCAGCATAATATCCGGAAAATAACTGTTTACTTGATATCTCTGGCTGAGAAAAAAAGCCATCTATATCTCTCTATCATAAACATTCAGTCATCAAGCAGCTATGCAGTCGTGAGTTTCACGTCACGAAAATCTGGGTATCGGACCCGCTAGGCCGCTAATGCGCAGACTAAATATGATTTTCTGAAGTTTTCCACCTTCCAGTTGACTATCTCTTTGAAAAAAAAATTCTGTTGCCACGACACAGAAGCGGCTCTTGGAATACGTGATTCACACGGGTGCCGCTTCAGGAGGGGCGCCAAATCAAAGATGAAAGAGCGAAAAAAAAAAATTTTATTGAAAAAAGGGGGCAACGTTTGTCCAATCTGGAGGGTGGCAAAATCCGAGATGAAAGTGAGCAGAAGAATATTATTTTTTAGGAATTGCAGGGCCAATACAAATCTAACATAGCTCCCATATTCAGGTGTGAAATATGTGGAAGTTAAATGGTGGTAGACCACATTTGTGGATCATGGGGGGGGGGGGAAATCATTCCAGCTGGGAACTGGGAATTGCTCAAAAAGGATTCATATGAATCAGATGATCATCAGAATCACTTGCTTTAAATTTATTATTGAAGCTGAGGTTTTCTGAAATGAAAAAATCAGAGAAATTATAGACTAGTTTATTAGTAAATACCATATATAATATGCTCAACTTATATTTGTTATAAATATGTTACACATTCCTCAGTGTCGATGGGTTTCTTTATAGCTCTTTTCTGTACCAATAGAATACTTAGCAATGAATGTAAAAAAAAAAAACTAAACCTAGTTATACTACTAAATTACTTTTTCTGTTAGTGAGGGAAAGTGCCCAAATACCGCCCCTCCCCCAAGCAAAATTGTTAATTCTAAAAATTTATTTAGATTTAAAAATAAAATTTGAAAACTGATTCAAGTAAACTCAACTCCACACGTGCTGCAAGTGTGATTGTACGGAATAAATTTTTCCTAACCAAAAAAATTTAAAATCCAAAATTTGTTGTAATTATCAAAGGTATCCTCTAATTCCTTCCCCCCCCCCACTCCAGTTATGTACACATTCATTTTAGTTGCTCATATTTATTAGTTATATTACATATAATAATTAGTTAATATATGCTGCATGTATATATAATAGTTATATTTATATTGCTTATATTTCTTTCTTTATTACATTTATATAATTAGCTTTTCTTCATGAATAAGACATAGAAGTATTAATCACAGTTTAAAAATGTTGACAAGTGATCATATATCAATCAAAATGAATCTAAGTAGTCAGAAAAAAAGAAAAAGAAAAAAAAAGAGTCTGATACTGAGGGGACAAATTTAGGAATTCAGCTACAGCAAAAATTGTGACTGTTCCTGACTAAACTGATGAATTAGATGCAAATTAGAGGGGGGAGGGACAGATTTCGGGCACTTTCCCCTAAATCTTTGGATTGAACTTATTTTTAGAAATCAGTTATTTGTTTGATTCACAGGGGTGCCTGTAAATGATGGGAGAGGGGAAGACCAATTTTATTTTTTTTCGATGGGAACCCACTTTCACTCAAAAGAAGACCTAGATTTTGCCAATCTAGGTCTGCCACCCCCCGGCACCACACAGACTCAATCAAAAAAAATTTGCAATTTTTTTTTTTAATCATTAATGACATTTTAAACGTAGTCGGACACCTCAAAGGTTAATCCAACCTTTGTTAGAAACTGTAGCATTGGAAAAAAGGGCAAAATGCCAAGACTTTATCAAACATTTGTAAATTATCAAATGGATCAGTGAAATGTACATACCCAGTGACTGTTCTAGGTTGCAATGAGTAGTGCTTATCGATTACTTCTGAAACTAATGATTCTGGCATCCACTCGGTTATTAGAAGCTCTTTCTCCTAATTTGAATATCATAATAACTTATACATTACATATAACACATACACCAGAAAACTGAAGATAAATGAACAGTATGTTCGAATTCAAGAAAGATGCCCATGTTTTGTTACCTCTTCTGTAAGTTCTGTGCGTTTTAGCTTGTAACTTTTATGGAAGAGAAACCAGAAGACCACCAAAAGAAGAAATGCTTCGAAACCTAAATGGTAGGTGGGTGCCTAAAAGCATTGAAAGAAAGAAAGAATAGTATCACAATTTCTGGAATAAAATCCATGGAAGTACATATACAGTCGATTCGCTATAAGTTGAACTCTGAAAACTCGAATATCTGTTATTCGAAGTTCTCACTCAGTCCAAGAACTTTTCTATATTAAAACTTTCCCTTATAACTCAAAATTTTCTTCCTTTATGTTGAAGCTTTTGGGGAATGAGAGAAATTTATAGAATTTAATAAAATTTAGCAATAGAATTCAGTATTTACAGATAGAATTTAGCATTTAGAAAGAGAATTAAGCAGTAAAACTTACCATTTAGAAATAGAATTAAGTAGTAAAACTTGGCGTTTCGAAATAGAATTTAGAATGTAGTAACAGAATTTAACAAAAACTTAAGCACTTACCCCAGTAGCACAACGGTTTTGTCAGGGTGTCGGATCGACGGCGAATGAATACCGAGTGTCGGAAATTTCTATGTGTCCGATACCGAATGGTATAGTTAAAAATTTATTCACTCAGTAAATGCCAAAATATCTTCATTTTTTCTGAAAAATAATTTTACTCTCATTTTAACAGCATTTCGTTTCGAAGGACAATATCTTATACAATAATTAGTTTCTTTTGAAATAATCCAAATTTTTTGCCTATCATAATATCGTACTTGCCATTTATAACAATGGACAACGACCAAGAACAGTATAAGACACTACGCGTTTTCCCTCCCTCCTGTCTTCCCTGTCAGTGAGCGTCAACAAAGAGGACAGCCATTATGAAAGGGCACAGCGTTAGTTACAAGCTGCAAACGCCGGCGATTTTATTGTTTATTAACGAAACAGTTCACGCCGAAAACAGCGTTTAGAGAAAAGGTAAGCATTATTTTACTATTACTATTGAACTAGAGGTTAAATTTTGCAAGATATTGTCAATATAGTTTTTTTTTACCATAGTTTTTATTATTTAAATTCATAATTCCGTTCCCACCTGCTGGGCTGTGATCTTTGACAGGCCCTTAAGTCAGGTTAAAATGGGCCCCCCCCCCTCTGTAGTGAATTTACAGTGTCATAAAAAAGGTAAATAAGGGTTGTCGCGGCACTTGAGCCATACGTGCCGGAACATGGGGCTATTTGAGCTCTTATGGCCCACATCCTGGCATAGCGCCCTTAGACTAACATCTTCTCGGGCACTTGTATAGTGAATTCATAGCATGGAAAAATCAAAAAATGGTATTTGCCCCAGGCTCTGTCAGCCCCACCCTTGCGGTGAGCCATGTTGAGCTCTCCCTATAAATTTTATGCTGAGCCCCCCAACCCATATTATTCACGAATATACACAATACCACACATTCCTCCTGTGTACGGGATGAAGAGGGATTTTCAGTCCCCTCCCTCAATGTTTTTTTCATTTCATGTTGGTACCTCTGCTACCCAGTTTCAGCTGCCCAAAAATTTCGGCTGAGAGACCCAGCTTCAGGATGTGGTGGGTGGGGGGATATGCCTACTTGATGATGGTGAAAAAATATTTATTAGTCTATAAACTAAATGATCATGGGCAATGTCATAGCGTGCCTTCTTAACGCCCCCGTTAAAGGGTTGCGAAATTAGTATACATATTTTTCATGAGGCCCCATTTGTCTCGATGAACCAGCCTATTTACAGGCCCGATTATACACCTTTTTACTCACTTGCTGCGCTATTATCAATTTGGATCACTGGAACTTCTTTAAGTTGTACAACTGCTTTGTACATCCTTTGCAATCACATTGCTTCTTTACAGCATTCATTTGCTGCAACAATTTCTGCTTCAGTGGTCGATGTTGCTACCATAGATTGTCGTTGACTGAGCCATGAGATAGCTCCACCAGCATACAAGATCACAATTCCTGTAGTTGAGCGACCAGTCTTTTCACATCCTCAAAAGTCTGTATCACTATAACACTCTGGGGTTGCAGTTATATCTGTAGATAATGCCTTTACTTGTGGAACTAGCAATTTATCTGAGAACACATTTGGCTTTCACCAAATCTTTTTTTGAAGCATTCTATAGCTTGCGTGATAAAACTCCTACACTGTATGCCCTAAAGCAGAATGTGCCAAAATCTGTGACGTACATCGCAGAACAATTAGTACTACTGAAGAACAATTTGGGAGAATTTTAAGTGTGCAAAAAAACACTATTACATGTATATGGATTTTTAAAGCAGAACATTTCCAGTCAGCTGAGGGTTCGTCGCAGAATAGTGATAAACATTCTGCTTTGGGGACTGTATGCTAGGTCAGGTCTGGTGCCTACCATAACATACATGATAGCTCTGACTACTTCTCTGTAAGGAAATTATTCATCTGCTTCTGATTCAAGACCATTTTTCTCTGACGGCACTTTCAAAATAGGTGTATGAACTCTGGTCTACAATTTTCCATACCAAATTTCTTCAACACTTTCTTTGCATATGCTTGTTGGCTAATTTTGATGTTTCCATTGGTAAACTTTTCAATTTCCAATCCTAAGAAGTATGTTGCTGGTTTACTGGCAACTTTAAATTTCATTTTCAACTGTTTAATGAAATCTTCAGCTTCTTGATGATCAGTTGCTGCGACTAGGCCATCATCAACATATAAAGCTACAAGTAATTTTCTGTTATGATCTCTGATGTACAAACAAGGATCAGCTTCACTTGCTTTGAATCCTAGTTTCAACAAAAAATCTCCAAAACACTTGTTCCAGCAGCAAGGAGCTTGCTTAAGACCATAAAGACTGCGCTTGAGTCTACACACATTATTTGTCCCATCATTATAACCTTCAGGTTGTTGCATATAGATGGTTTCTTCTAGATGACCATATAAAAATGCTGTAGACACATCAAATTGAATCAAATGAAATTTCTCACTTGCTGTAATACTGATTATCGAGCGTATTGTTCCTAACTTGGTAACTGGACTGAAGGTTTGATTGTAATAAATACCATGACGTTGACTGAATCCTTATAATCAAAGTCTTGCTTTATACTTGTCAATACTACCATCTGGATTCTTCTTGATACGATACACCCACTTACAAGATATAGCTTTCGATCCTTTAGGTAATGGCTGTAGAATCCATGTACAATTTTCTCTTAAGGAATTCATTTCAGAGTCCATGGCTTTCTTCCAAAATGTACTGTCTTTACAATTGACTGCATCTTGATAAGTTTCTGGTTCATTTGCATCAGCCATGAAGACATCTGCTAACATAATGTAGTCTTCAAACGTTTCAGGCTTTTCCAACTCATTTCTGTTCCTGAGCTTTCTAGTTTGTTTCAGTCTTTTCATTTTCATCTAAGCTACAGCTATCTTTTCTGATTCTTCATCATGGGTATACTTTCCCTCATTTGAAAGTTCTTCATTTTGATCATTTCTTTCAATTGGAAATGTCACTGTATTTTCAATCTGTAAGGGCTTCTCTTGAAATACCACATCATGACAGCAAATTACTGTCTTTCTTTGATATAGATACGATACTTTTCTCTCTCATCTGCATCATATCCGATAAGATAACCCTTTGTTGCTTTCTTATCCATCTTCTTTCTTCTTTGAGTTGGGATATGAGCATAACAGACTGACCCAATGATGCGCATATGCCTTATTCGAGGCTATTTTTTCACCCATAGCTCAAACGGACTTACATTGTGAACTGAAGATTTTCTAGTCCTGTTCAAAACATAAGATGAATTATTGATTAACTCGGCCCATAGGAAAGCCGGGAAGCTTTGTTGGAGTACTTGAGAGTTCTTGCCATCTCAACAAGAGTTCTGTTCTCTCGTTCGCAACTTCCACTTTGTTCAGGAGTATACGGTGCAGTCAATCTGTGAATAATTCCATTCTTCTTGAGAATTCTTTGGACTACTTGGTTGTCGAACTCTCCACCATTGTCATTTAATATTTGTTCAACTTTATGCCCCAAGTTTTTAACATGAGCTAAAAAGTCTTCTAATGCACTTGCAGCCTCTGATTTATGCTTTAAGAAGGAAACATAGCAGAACTTGGTATACTGGTCCTTGAAAACAGCAAAGTATTGATACTTTCTACACGATACATCAAATGGTCCACATATATCTGTAAAGTTCTCCTGGTTTTGTGGCTTTCTCTCTAGTGCCGAACTTCAAACGATGAGCCTTGCCATAGATACAGGCTTCACAAAACTGTGTTTATCAATGTTGACCTTGATATTGAGTTCTTTTTCTATTAATGACTTCACATGCTGTTTATCTTTATGTCCTCATCTTTCATGGTAAAGCTGAAGAACAGAATCATACTTGCTTGCCATATTTACTTTAACTGGGGTTTCTGGTAGCAACACTTAAATTTCAGCTCTGAAAAAAACCACCACTGATATCTCCTGATCCACTAAGGACTGCTTCACCATTAATTTTCAGATAACATTTTCTAGATGTTGATTCAAATACACTGTTCTGGTATCTGTCTTGTGTTGCTAATACTGAAAACAGATTCTTGCTAATATCAGGAACGTACCAGACATCTTGTAAATTTTTAAATTGTTTTTTACCATTTACTATGGCCATTATTTTTATTGTACCTTTCCCTACGGCAGGTAGTACTTTTCCATTTGCCACAGTTATACCATGCAGATATTCAAATTTTCAAAGTATACAAAGAAATTACTACTCTTGGTAACATTTTTAGATGCACCATTTTCTATATACCAATCATCACAATTCACTTCTGCAGCAAAAACATCTTCATCTACAGCAAAGAGAGTCGTACTGACAGCAACAGTAGTACCACCACCCTTACTCTGATACTTGTGGAATGACTTGAACTGGGTTTCGGTGGTTTACCATCATCAATCCATTTACAGCAGTTCTTGACCCAATGTCCTTTCAGATGACAGTACTATATTTCTTACTTGAAGATGTGCTTTCTTCTCTTTTCTGATGATCTGGGTATTCTGTTTGAAACTTGCAACTAGTGCTTCGTGACCTGATTCACTTTCATTGATGTCTGTCCTTAATTCCCGCTCATGAGAACATAGCTGTGTCATTAAATCTTCAACAGTTTTTTTTTTTCTTCACTTAGTAGCAACTAACTTGATTTGAAGGCACGATAGCTTTGAGGAAGAGTATAGAGTATCTTGCATATCAGCAGCATATGTGGAAGTTTGGTTTCTTGTTTACTTTCTAAATCTTTGTTAAGCTCATTCCACAGATTCTTCAATTTGGATAAGTTTGCTGCCATATCCTCAGTTGATGACCACTTAAACTGGAAGAACTCTAAACAAATGTTGTACAGCTGATTTTCAGATGCGACTTCAAATAGCTTGTGTAACTCTAGTCATACATCCCTAGCTCATTACTTTCCGTAATGTGTCCTCTGTCATTGAATTAGTTAGAACCAACATAGCACAGTTATTTGCTTTATTATACTCCTTCAAGTTAATCTTGTATTGACTTACAATAGTTTCTGATGATCCATCCAATGGCTTCTCTGGCAGTTGCATTTTCCCATTCACTATATCTAAGGCCTCACCATAGAAACTTAACGCAAATTTTATCCTATATTTCCATAGTGCCCAGTCACCTTTGCCACTCAATGGCTTGACTTGAATTTTGCCAGCTTCCATCCTTAGGAATTTCACTTGTAGGCTTAGGAACTCATTGTTTGCTCACACACAGCAGAGTCAACATGGAGACCCAGGCCCGTCATTTAGGGGGAGGGGGGGAGCGTGAAGACTTGAGCTCTACACGAGATCAAGATTTAAACCAAGATCTGAGTATATTCTTATATATGCACACACATAGTTTGTAATTTTTTTACTACATTTTGTCTTATTTTCATTCTATAAAACTGAATTCGTTCTGCTAAGAATCATCCAGTGAATTTCGGTGTCGGGTCAGATATAGTTCGACGTCGGATTTCGTTACGTCAAACTGCTTTGATAAATATATGCCCTTTTTATGTCGAACGGTGTCGGGTCAGATATAGTTCAATGTCAGATTCGCTACATTGAACTATACAGACAAAGATATGCCATTTTTTACGTAGAACAACATTGGTAAATGACGTCGAACGGTATTGAAATCTCTACGTCGTTCTATATCGATGTGCTACTGGGGTAGCAATAGAATTTAATTAAATAAAATTTAGCATTTAGCAATAGAATTCAGTATTTACAGATAGAATTTAGCAGTAAAACTTACCATTTAGAAATAAAATTAAGCACTTAGCAATAGAATTTGGCAATAAAATTTAGCATTTAGTAATAGAATTTGGAAATAAAATTTAACAATCGAATTAAGTAGTAAAACTTAGGGTTTAGAAATAAAATTTAGAATGTAACAATAAAATTAAGCATTTAGCAATAAAATTTATTAATTAAATGGAATCGATACAAATCAATCAATAGCATCACTTCAGCATTTACAGATAGAATTTAACATTTAGAAAAAGAATTAAGTAGTAAAACTTAGGGTTTAGAAATAAAATTTAGAATGTAACAATAAAATTAAGCATTTAGCAATAAAATTTATTAATTAAATGGAATCGATACAAATCAATCAATAGCATCACTTCAGCATTTACAGATAGAATTTAACATTTAGAAAAAGAAATAAGTAGTAAAACTTAGCATTTAGAAATAAAATTTAGCATGTAGCAATAAAATTAAGCACTTAACAATAGAGTTTAGTAATAAAATTAAGCATTTAACAATAGAATTCCACATTTAGAGACATAATTCAGCATTTAGGGATAGAATAAAGTTAAATTAAGTATTTAAGCAAAATAGAATTACGTGGTTAGCAATAAAATTTATCATTTAGCAATAGAATTCAGCATTTGGGGATAGAATTTAGCTTTCAGCTGCAGAATTCAACATTTAACAACAGAATTGAGCATTTAGCGGATTAATTTGGCTACTTAAAAAAAGTGAATGACATCATGTAATGGCAAAAAAATGGGAGGGAGAGTCAAAAATTACTGCATATTTTGACAGAAAGTAATCTTTTATAATAGCGACAAAGGGAATGGCGATTTGAGCAAATAGCCACATATTCAGCTAATGTTATGGCCAAATATCAATTTTCTTAAAATTCATCATAATTGTAAGTAAAATTGTCATTTTTATTTGAAAATTATTGAATTTTAAATGATTGATATTGAATTTTAAATGATTGATATTGAATTTTAAATGATTGATATTGAATTTTAAATGATTGATATTGAATTTTAAATGATTGATATTGAATTTTAAATGATTGATATTGAATTTTAAATGATTGATATTGAATTTAAATTATGAAATTTATTAAAATAAATATTAAAAAACTTAGCAACTGAAAAATTATTGACACGATACTGACAATCCCAATAGCAGAATGTTTTGCATTATTCTGAAACGAACCCTTGGCTGACTGGAAATGTTCTGCGGTAAAAATCCCCATAATAGTGTTTTCTTGCACTTTTTCTTAAAATACTTCAATACTGTTTTGCAGTAGTGCTAATTGTTCTGTGACATCCCGCCACAGATTTTGGCATTCTGCTTTGGGGCTGATAATCAAATTTAATGATTGATTGTCAGTATCGACAATATATTGTGTTTCAATATTACAGTAATATGTCTACTAAGGTAGGTGATTTGTTCCAGAATCGCGTTTGTTAGCCGAAACGCGATTCCCCATAGGTTTTCTTACACAAATATTCAGCCGAATATTCATCCCATCGTTATTTTATACATATGTAATTCCTTTTCCTCTCAAACAAACCAATAACAAAAATATGATTTGGTTCTGCTTATTCGAAATGAAATTCTCTACAAAATGCACATTATGACTTCACAATAGCTTGAAAGTTTTCCCGAAAACTTCTCAGTACAGCGCCTCAGAAGGGGCTGCAGTTGTATGGAGTGACACTCCCTCTTGTCCTATTTCTCATTCAGCTACGGCAATGGCAAGCAAACGGATTAGAGGGAACAAAAAATATATTTCACCTGCAGCACAGCTCTACACAGGTCATAAAATTCCCGACTTGCTTCCATTTTTTGATCGATCGATGGATCCGATACTTGCCCTCCGCAGTATAGCTAAACCGCTTGAAAGTTAAAGCCGCTCTTAACGCACCTGTGCAATATTGTGAACTGAAAACCACGTGAGATCTGTATTCTTTAGATATGGGCGATCCGCTCATGACTCGTCTTGAAGAGCGGCTCTTTTCAAAGAGTGAGTGGGCCGCGCAAAGCTGTATTAAAGATAAGCGTTGTCACTTCAATGGAGAGGCCTGATGCAAACTTGCGCGCCACAAATCGAAGCGGTAAGCGTACGAACTACAGTTGTAAACAAATTTTTCAGCGGGGCAGCCGCCATTTTTTTTTTATTGCTCTCCCCCATGGAGGAAAGAATAACAGGAGGTGACGCCACCAGCGCAACCATGGGGAATCTGGGTTGCCAGATGAAGCCAGTGATCGCTCTATTAAAAAGGGACCAAGTAAGCCCAAACAAACCGTGGCTTCCCATGCTTTCCTATGAGAAACATCCCCGTTTTTAAAAATCATTTAAATATTTACTATTCACTTTAGGAACTCGATTTTTTTTTCTCAAATTCTTTGGATATATTTATACAATTGAACGAGAGCTTTTACAATTTTAGTTGTTATTTGTTTTCGAATATCAACTTCTACAACATGGAACCTTTTGCAAAAATAACCAAAATTTACCCATATCTTGTGCCACAAAATTTCTTCTTGGCATTTTAATTTTAAAAATATTATGCCAAAACATGTAATACCTCAGTGCTGAGAGAAATACAATGTTTAAAGACACTTGAACAAGCGGTGTTTGAAAAAAAATCTGCCTTTTTTTGCGAAAAGCATATTATATATGCAAAACATTAGCATATATAACGCTTTTCAGCTGTTTATATTAAAATATTGTAGAAATATTTCTCTATTCCAGGCAAAAACTCGACGAACACAGACACAATTTTAGATTTCAATTTAGAACTTTTCAATTCGAAACTTTTTTGTCAAATTTTCGTACACGTACCACTTTAAAAGCAAAATAATTGGTACAAAATGAAGAGGAAAAAAAACAGCCCAGATTATTTTTATAAATACTATAGGCCAGAGATGACTTATCGCGGCTCGTAAAAAAAAAGTTTTTTATTTTTTAATATTTTTTTCTCAATACATCTACATAGCGGAAAGTTCGGATGGGCGGCATATATTTCCAGTAATACGTATTCAAGAATATGAGAGTGGAACGGAAGAAGGGTGGCGAAATTTGTACAGCCTACAGGCAGCAAAACCATAAATACACATTGGCGGACGACGCTCGAGCACTTCCAGTGCGGCGATTGACTTGGAAGTCTGGGGGGGGGGGCAAGGTCATTATTGTTGGGGAGGGGCGCGATGATGATGATGTCAGCTCATATATACATTAGATCAGTCGACCCCACCTTTGCCCCCCCCCCGGATCTCCGCCCATGTTTGAGGCACGGGGGCGGCAAAATGCTGTTTGCCCCGGGTGCCAAAAATCCTAGCTACGGTCCTGTCAGAAGGTGCTCGAGCACCTCAGGATTGATTCAGAAATAAAAATTTCTCATGTAAAGCTTAAGACGAGCGCCCACGGGCCTCAAACACTTTCGAAATGTCCCGGATCTATGATAATGATGAACGAAACAAAAAGGCAAAATAAACAGTTAAAAGAAAAAAATTATGAAATTGCATTTTATTGCAGCTTCATATTATTTTAATTAATCATATTCCCATAGACATTAATGTGATGCATCAAATTTTTAAAATGAATTGAAGGCACTGAACTAAAAACTTATGACGAGTTGAGAGTGAAAAATGATCTTCCCCTTTCAAAAATAAATTAAAAATATAAAAACCCCTTATATAAGGATAAGATTTTATTTCCCCCCTTTATTAGATCATGTAGATTACCTGAAGACGCATTAAATGGCCATGGTGCTTAAATTTATTTAGTTATTAATATTTTAAAAGAATTCGATCCGGCAAAACACATGTTAAGTATAGGGAAAAGAGCGGTTTGTTTGGGCTTACTCGTCAGCCCATAGGGTTGCCACAACGGCTTCAATTTTCGTTCCTGATGTCACCTCCTGTTATTCTTTCCTCCATGGCTATCCCCAGTCACGTAGCTCTTTTTTCCCGTCTCATTTCATTTTAAAATCGGTATTCTTAATCAATAATTCTTAATTAATTTATCAAAAGGTTAAATTATCTGGGTTAAATTAATTTGTTTTTGTGTCTCTACACCATTTCCTTCGACTTCATTCTTCTCTATTTCATCATGATAGTAAATGTTGAATTATTGCGGCTTCCTAGGATGGCGAGAGAAATTCCAAGTCGGAAGAAACTCATCTATGTAGATTTTCGAAAAATGGCAGCAGGTTAGTAAAATATGTATTTTATAGTTCAGCTAATGTTATTGTAAAAAAAATTACAATATCGAAAAATATTTCACATTGTAGGCTGGAGAAACCGCGAGACACCCAGGCTCTGTCGCAAGAAGCAACGTAAGCACTTCGCCCCCCTCCCCAGAGGGGGGGGGGGGAAACAGGGCATCTCCGGTAAAACCAAAATTTATTGATACGTCAAAGATTACATATAGTGCAAAGAAATCAAAAATTATGTAAATCACATTGTAGGCTAACTGAATTTTTGTAAATTCAAAATGAATGTGTGATGATTTATTAACTTAAAATTTCTCGCTGGAAGATTTTCCTTGTGCGCCCCCCCCTCTCCCGAAGTTCGATCGTGCTTACACCTCGCAGTTCATTTCAAAAGAGCGTCAATTATCCGAAATTGTTCACTGCCTATGACAGAAATTATTGCATGCTACTCCCCACAACCCCTAGCAGAGGGTTTTCATGGTCCCTTTTGTAGTTTATTTATAGCCTGAAAAAAAAAAAGAATTGTCCACTCCTGGGGGCCCAGGGCTGGAGCTCTGTCAACCCCACCCTTTGTGGGTACTATGCAAAGAGTCGTGAGGGTAGAATATTCTCATGAATGTGAATTCAAAGAATAATTGAGAATATTCTTTTAAATAATGAATAATAATAATATTTGGCTGCAGAATCAAGTTCATTTTGGCATTTGCTATGTCCTGGAAAAGTTGAAAGGAATATTTTTGAACCTGTTTTTCTCAAAAAATGTTTGGCCCCTAAAAGTTTTCCCGCCACCTCAATTTTTCATGGATTTGTCGTGCCCAGCTTTATGTATAGCAAAAAACATTCATTGTTGCACATATTGTTTCTCGTAATTTTGTTATCAATTTAAATAAGTAACATTTTCCCTTGCATTTAATATTTTCTTTCATTTTTTTTCCAGACGTCAAGCACGGGAAGATGTGTCTAAAAATCCAGTATTAGTTGGGGTTCTTGCGGCAAAGTTGACTATGATTGCCAATGTTTGAAACCACTATTTCCAGGAATGGTGTTTTATAAACATCAGCCAGGAAGATCGTTTGGTTCATAACGCTATTCCAAATTCCCAAGCATCATTGCAACGTCAAGCAGGACATATGTATGTGTACCCTGCATTGAAATTATATTTCCCGGGAAAGGCAAGCAAGAACGATTGTTTGCCCTGGTTTTTGTGTGTGTGAGGAAGTGCCATTAAAACCATACTTGGCCCACAATAAGTGCTGACAGTGACAACATTCCGTAAATTTTTTTTCCCTGTAAGAGAATGTATGGTAAGATGTATGTTATGCTTTTTTTCTTTTAATTACTGGTTTATTTTACATAAATTTTTCATTTTATTAATTTGAGACGCAACAGCAAACCGTTGAAACTGTTTGTTTGGCACTTTCAAGTTTTGGACATTTGATGTGCATGTAAACAAACCATTTAATATTTTGGGTATTAATGACATTTTTTCCTGCATCGAAACGTGAAACCAACCATAAAAGCAATGTTTGCAACATGAATTTCACATTCAACATTTTTGCAAGTAACAGCTAAAATATGAGATGTCTAATTGACAGTATGATTCATAATTTTTTGAGAATGAAAAAATTCAATTTTTCTCATTTTGATTTTCCTGAGTAATCAGTCAACTTTTGTTTGTTTTTTTATTTCATTTTGCACTCCAAAAATAATTTATTATACCTCCAGTTTAGAACTATTTATTTATGTCATTGAGAGATTTTTATCAGTTTGAAGCACAAGTGTTGTCATTGGCATGTTACTTGTGGTTGTTTTATATTAGAAGTCACATTTGTAACTCATTTTTGTTATACATAAGTTTCTAGCTGATGAAATAAATGAATTTTTTTTATTTCACAACTTGGTTTTTCTTTTTAAAATTTTTATTTTATCAATTTTACTATTTAGTAGGCATCCAGTTGAAATTGTAAGGAGTAATTATACCTTAACTCTTTACCTACCAGAGGGGTGAAAATCTATGGACCCTATGATTTCGGAGAGCTTCTTCGAGACAAATTTCTTACCCCCCGTATTTATTTCTCCTATTCTTCTACTGCACATTGTAGAACCTTTCTCGACAATGACCGGATAACTGGTAGAAAGCAAAGTATTTCAACGCCCTCTTCTCTGACCAAACAAAGCGACCGGGTATGGAAAGAAGATTCGTCTGTCTTCACACAGTAAACTTCCTGTGATGCAAAGTTTTGGCTACTTATGCTATTTGCCATTACCAACTTCGCCAAATGTCCTCACCAACGGCATTTTGTGGCAGCAAAAATCGGATTAAACTTATTAATCGATAAAATTTTACGAATCTGAGTGACAAAATATTCTACGACCTACTCCTGTTTTAAACAGAATATGTATCAAGAGAAGATGACGAAAACCAGAGGAATGTAAAGCTTCAAAATAATCCCTAAACTAATCACATTACAGAATTGTGTGGACATTATCTATTCAAGAAGATTGCAGATAACTAGTGGCATGTCTGTTAGTAGAAGACAGAGTTTAGACTATAAAAAACATCCCACAAATATTTTATCCTTATTTATCGCACAATGGAACTCAATACCAGACGCATTGGTGGTAAAAAAAAGGTGCCCTGGGAAATACCTGAGAATAAAGGGAGATTTTCTCTAATTCAACGCCATTGCATTTCCCAACAAAGTACTTATAAATATCTTTAAATTACACGCCACTTGGGGTCGGCTAATTTTTCAGTGTGAGGAGCCCCAAACCTCTATCCTTCACAATGAACTCAAAACTTATTCACGAACAAAAAGTTTTTTTTTCTTTTTTTTGCAAGTAAACTACACTGTATTATTCTTTTCTTAGTATTAGTAAAGAGCCACGTGTACGTACCCACAGAGCCGTGGGTTTCCATCCCCAATCTTTTAATCGATAAAAAAAATAATCTTTTTTTGAAAAGAATTTTAAATGCCCTTTTTTCAGATAAGTAAGGACCTCCCAACATCTAATCGCAGTAGGAAATCATTCAAATCACGTTGAAGCCGAATCTTTTCACCATAAGTCCTTCTATTTCCAAGAAGTCTTTCTTTTACAGAGTCCTGCCCAGGGGCGAATATTTTCCTTAATCCAGCCTTTCTTGTTTTGATACAAACAGAATGAGAGCTCAAAATGAAAAGAGATGTCCAAACACGCGAAAAAGCAACAGGATAACAAACAGCACAACAAACCTATGTGAGAGCCACAACCCAATTTCTGCTATTGTTATAAGCATGTATGTATTGAGATAGTATAGACCAGGCCAATTTTTCTTGGAACTCGCCTGTATAAAAGCTCTTACTTATCTTCTCATACATCTATCGTCCACTTTGTGATAGTGAATTCTTCAAACATCTCAACCTCTTTGTCAAGTGGATCAGAGGCTGAAAATGTTGGAGACAAGGAGTGGTGTTTATCAAAAGCTATTCTAGTTTTCTTATCAATTATTTTAAGCCGCCAGGACAGTGTTTCTCAAAGTGTGCGTTGTTGCTCCTAGGGGTGTTGCCAACCTTTTGTGCCTTTTGTGGGGGGCGTCACGACGAGCTGGAAATACTGATGTGTATGTGTGTGCCTATTTATGCTTTGAAGTGGTTCTTTTATGGATGTACAAATCTATACTAAACTATTTTGAGAGACACAGATCAACTATGAACAGGGCAAGGGAGGCACGAGCGTGACCAAAGCCTCCTAGAAGTACCTAGTATCTAGGAGGCTTTGACTCCCACAAGGGTAGAGCTTACAGGGCACGAGCCCTGGCGTCTGGGGTGATTCTTAATTTTTTTTTTCACGCATAAATTCACCATAAGAAAGCCCGTCTGTGCTGCGGGCCTGCAAGAGTTCCTAGCTATCCTGCTCCAGGATGAGGGGGGCCATGGCCACGAGTGACAAAAGTTTATGAACCACTGCAGTTGGGTGTGGAATATAGAATTCGAACTAAATCCACAAAAATTAAAATTTCTTTCAGTTTTACCGATATTTTTAATTACTTTTTCGACGGAAACTTCTTATTTTCTCG
Source organism: Pholcus phalangioides (assembly GCF_987345545.1). Taxonomy (NCBI): domain Eukaryota; kingdom Metazoa; phylum Arthropoda; class Arachnida; order Araneae; family Pholcidae; genus Pholcus; species Pholcus phalangioides. The sequence continues at coordinate 5,606,616 of NW_028301615.1, read as the reverse complement.
GTGTGCGCATGTTTTGCTAGAAAAACACAAACAGCTAGAAAAAATATGAAAAGATCGAACTTCGGTAATTCTAGTTCTAGAAATCATTTGAAATTGTACGTAAGTTAATTAGCAATAACCACAGTGAGTTGTCTGTTTCAACATTGATTCCTTCAAAATCTAATGGGTCCGATATACAGTACATCTGAATTTAGACATTCATTGAGTGTTTCATGATAAAATGTCCGAAAATAAAATTTTTGTAATGTTTTAATTCCAAAAAAATTAAGATTTTCTGGTGTATTATAATTAATGTTCTTTTTCTATTGTACCACGAAAGAAATTCTTCGATTAAAACCTATAGCTAGATAACAGATCTTTTACTAGTTTCAAACAAAACGAAATAAACTTTTAATGAAAATTAGAATGTTGGCGAAATTTCAAAAAATAGTAACCACACGTCTTTCTCAAAGTTCACCTGAGGTATTGTCATCGTCAACAGTCATTCTTTCATAAGTAACTGTAGTTGTAAAATAATCCTCTTTCTCCGACAAGAACCCCGCGCAGCAGCCGTCAA